>NC_136512.1:73828233-74053233 GCF_053919585.1 Euprymna scolopes
TGTTTGTATGTTTGTATGTTTATGTGTTTCTATGTTTATATGTTTGCACGTTTATATGTTTAGGTTTATATGTTTATATGTTTGTATGTTTATATGTTTGTATGTTTGTATGTGTCTATATTTATATGTTTGTATGTTTACATGTGTATGTTTACATGTTTTATGTTGGTATGTTTATGTTTTTGTATGTTTCTATGTTTGTATGCTTATATGATTGTATGTTTATATGTTTATATGTTTGTGTTTTTATATGTTTATATGTTTGTATGTTTATTTGTTTATACGTTTGTATGTTTATATGTTTATGTTTATATGTTCATATGTTTATGTTTATATGTTTATATGTTTGTAAATTTACATGTTTGTATGTTTATATCTTTATATGTTTATATGTTTGTATGTTTATATGTGTATATGGTTGTATGTTTGTATCTTTATATGTTTTATGTTTATATGTTTATATAGTTGTATGTTTATATGTTTGTATCTTTGTATGTTTATATGTTTGTATGTTTGTATATTTATGCGTTTGTTATGATTATATATTAGTATGTTTATATGTTTATATAATTTTATGTTTATATGTTTGTATGCTTGTATGTTGATATGTTTATATGCTTGTATGTTTATATGTTTGTATGTCTGTATGTTTATGTTTTTATGTTTGTATGTTTATTATATTTATGTATATATGTTTGTATGTTTGTATGTTTATATGGTTGTATGTTTATATGTTTGTATGTTTATGTGTTTGCATGTTTGTATGTTTATGTATTTATATGTTTGCATGTTTGTATGTTTATGTGTTTGTATGTTTGTATGTTTATATGTTTGTTAGGTAATAATGGCACAATATTGTGGCCATTTTTGCATGATGCATTCTCCCTTTTTCGGGTTTGATTCTGTTGTGACGTAACTTTAACTCATTACTAAAGTTCTTGTTTATTTAAAGAGCAAGAAATTGCAATTGAATTGACGTCATGTTTTATTTCAGAAGAGGTTCTGATTGGTAGTTATCCTTTACAAGTCCTGCAGATGAAGAATTTTCGGCAGACAGCTGTTTTGGACAGGTTCTGGATTGTATAATTTTGCAGCCAAATGGCAAAAAATTCTTCTTGTGTTGGCACAAAAAAATTATGTACTGGAATGCTAAAATATTTAAATTTTATGGAGCAATTCTAGTTTCTGATTGGCTTGGCTGATAGCAGAACGTGAATTAATTTGATTCGTAAGTTTCAACCAGTAGCGTTTATAAATAAAATTAATTTGATTCGTCAGTTTCAACCAGTAGCGTTTATAAATAAAATTAATTTGATTCGTCAGTTTCAACCAGTGGCGTTTATAAATAAAATTAATTTGATTCGTCAGTTTCAACCAGTGGCGTTTATAAATAAAATTAATTTGATTCGTCAGTTTCAACCAGTGGCGTTTATAAATAAAATTAATTTGATTCGTCAGTTTCAACCAGTAGCGTTTATAAATAAAATTAATTTGATTCGTCAGTTTCAACCAGTGGCGTTTATAAATAAAATTAATTTGATTCGTCAGTTTCAACCAGTAGCGTTTATAAATAAAATCTCCCAACTTCGAGGGAACATACCCCGATTATTTATGTCAAAAATATTGCAACAAGGTTGGAGTCAGCTGAAGCTACAATTTTGAATGTGAACACTTAGCAGCTACTGGTCAATTCACTTTCTAGTTGTTGCTACCCAACACGGACTTTTATTATTGTACCTAACAGATTAAATCTATTCTATACCAGCAGGGAGATCTAACGTTGTCTGAGATTGAATGATGATCAACAAATGTTCAACCCTCACATACTTTTATTGTCATCGAAATCGATAATAACCCATTTTTTAATCAAATTGATTTATTATCTGCCCTAGTCAGCCTCCCCCTCCCCACCCCAGTGTACCGGAAGGAAGCTTCACATGCCTCCCTGTAGTGACTTAGCCCACAATACATGTAGTCTACAATACATGGTACTGTAGAGAATCTACTTTATGTGATTTCAAATCTATTTTTGTAAAAATGCCCATTTTTAGCACGTTCATGTGATGCAGCTTTAACGTTAAGTAAATAAATAAATCCAGGAAAACTTTGCAAATCACCCCTATTTTATAATCTTTGTAGCGACTGAATCACCAGGTAATTTCAACGAACGCTAAAAAGCAAATGCCTTTAATTGCGCCTTGCTTTTCTTTCTCTGGCTTGTTGAGATTCACTCTCTTCATAAAGTTGGTTTTCACAGAAACGTGTGAACTCCAAAATATTTTCCAACCTATGAAAATTGTTTCAAACTCCAAAAAGTAACACATACATGTGAAAGTAGTAAAAATCATTTTCAGCTCATCTGATTCATTTACTTAATCTTGAGTAAGTCACACTCGCCATTTCATTTAAAAATTCTAGAGACTATTTTTATTAAGTCTTTGAGATCTTCTCTTTGCTTTGCAAGCAAAAAGAAAATCTTTTAGGATTTAATTTGGTCTCAAAGTAATTTTTCTCCCGTTTAATTTGCGCTTTTTTTTTTTTTTTAATTTTTCTCCTCTGCCATATTAATTACGTTTATTTATTTTTTTTTTTAAATTTCTTTGTGTACCTATGAGAGAGTAAGTTAGGTTATGTAGAATCTTTCTGTTTCTTTAGATGGGACACTTCATGTTCTGGAGTCATCTACAGATGTTTTTTTTTTTTAGATGGTTTTTGAAGACCTACCTCAACATAGTTCTCATAATGCTGCAGGAAACTATCAAGGTCAAAATTGATTCGTCCTTGGATATTTCTGAGAATCTCAGGACCATGGTTTACTTGGTTAGAAGCAAATTTTCTGATGTTGAGATGTTTGTTTCAATGCGGGACATTAGAAGCCTGGATCTCTCCTTGATGCGAGTTTCCCATAAGTATTATATCTCCAGATACCTGGGTGTTTCTGACACCTCTACTAAGTTTTGTTTAGTTGGCTTTATGCATAACGCTATACAAATTATTATTTGTTCGGTTGGCTTTATGTGTAACACTATATAAATTATTAAAACTGTAATTTCCTTGCATAACTTGTTCAGGATTTGGTTTTTAGTTTTGTTTAATTCCTCCAAATTGGAGAACTAAGTAAAGAATTGATTGGATTCACCCCTCTTGTAGTACAGGTTTTGACCTCACTGGGTTCTTGTGGTTACGAGAGAGCTGAGATATTTTGGTGTCTGTCAGAGATTTTAGAAGGATGGGGAGGTTGGATGGTAGATTATGTGAACTTCTCAAGCCTTTATACCCTTTTATGTGTGCATAACCAATTATCTGGTGAAATACCCTCTTTTTAAAACTGCTGTTGTAACAGTGCAAATGTTCATTAGTTATATATCATACAAGCCTGGGTGCCCGGTGTTGCCCGGGTGTTTGGAAGTAAAAAAAAAAGTGGTAGTACGCAGGCAGACTTGAACCCATACCGCGAAGGAGGTAAAGAAAGTGAAAAAAAAAAAAAACATGACGCGTTAGCTATTGCGCCCATCGCCAAACCGGAAGTGACATAGGTTTAAATTAAGGCTAGACAATCGAAAAGAGGCAACTACTTTCGAAATTATCAGCGAAAAAAGCCACCCTCCTTGTAGAAAAGTGCCCAGTTGAGGGTGAAGGAATTAATGTTTTTAGTCAGTTTTTTTTATATTTGTCGTCCGAAGGGTCGAGCTTCAAAATGATACCGATCTTGTGAAAATCCGTCGCCTCTGTCAAATGTTTTTGCGAGACATACAAACAGACATACATATATTCATACCAGGGATGGAGATGGGACTAGTGCCACTCGTGCCCGGCACGACCAATAACTCGGTCAATGTTATTCAAAATGGATTAAAATCATCAAGCAATTACATATCTATTCAAGTTTCGATAACTAAGTAACCAAAAGTTCCTAAATATATCTGAGAATAATACAACGATGCTGTTTTTAACGGCCAACGTCAGATCCATTGAACATCCCATAAAAGCGGCTACAATGTTGTGTATAGAGTTGTGACTTTAATTGCTAACCTGGTTAGTTGTCATAGTCATCAATTTTTTTATTCTAATAAACATATTTTTCTCGTCATAGTAATGAACATCTCTTTTCTTCTATACTTTTGAAAGGGAAAAAAATTATCTTATCTACTGTATTAACAAGACTACAGATAATATAGTGTCTTGATTGTTAGCAAAAAAAAACACCATGCAAGATACGTTAGTCAATCTGTGCTATACAATGGAGAATCACGCAATAGCAACTATGGTGACTTTACTTCAGGTCCACGGACCACGGGTTGGGAACTGAAGTTCATAGAGGGTGGCGGGCACGAGTAGTAATAATAGGCTAGAGTCGCCACTGATTCATACATACATTTATACAGACAGGTGAGATTTGTATTACAGACGATTTGAATTTCTGTGCTGCTTTGTGTTTCGTGGAGATTTCTGACTGTACATTGTGTGAGGTGAGTCGTGGGAAGCGGATGGTTTTAGAACTCTCCTTCACTGCTCATACAGCAAGACTGTCAACGACTGCTGTTCGAGCTGCATTCTCTAATCATCATTTCATGCTTTGGAGATCTCCTGTGGCCTCCGTGCTCACCAGATCTTTCCATGTGCGATTTTTATCTGTGAGGATTTTTTAAATCATGAAGCTATACTGGGAAACATTGCACACTTGGAGAATTGAAGACTGCGATACGTGAAAATATCCCAAAAAATAGGTGAAGAAACTTTAGTGGAAGTGGAGACTAACTTTAGAAATTTGTGTTAGTGAAAATGGCCATCATTTGTCAGACAAAATTTTTCGCTTCTAAATATTCCATAATGGCAGAGTTTAGTAAATTTTTTTCTGTACATCATAAAATTTTTGTTGAAATATTCGCAGACTTTTGTTTTCCTTAAAAAAAATCTGTTTCCTGTTACTCCCTGTATAATCACATTTGACACACTGGTTCCGTCAGATCACCAAAGTTAAGCAACAATGAGCCTGGACAGTATCAGATGGGTGACCATTTGGTACTTCCAGGTGCTGTATATGTTCTCTGCTTATCTTGGCATTTTTCCAGTTGTCCTGGACTTCTCCTTACCACTGGACTCAAGTAGTGCCGATTCAAGAGAGGTGTGGTTAGAGCTTGCGCAACCCTTGCCACACAATTACACGTGTAGCTACCCCTACAGGGGGTATCCTTTGTATTTTGAGACTGAACGGAAGCATTGCATCATACCCTGTATATTAAAAAAAATTGTATTATCAAATTTACAGGTGTCAGCCAACTGCAGGTTGACTGCCATTTCTTTTTAGGGGAGATTGTTTTTGTACCAACAATTATGTATACTCATGTAAAGATTTGTTATATTTTTATTCTGGTTCAGGAGTTGTATTTGCTGTATTGTTTTTACCTTTATTAAACTTAGTTTTGTATATTTTGGGTTTGTAGAAAACTCCCTTTAATTTGAATAAGACTAGCTACTTAAATGACGTCACTGGTTCCAGTGCAAAAATCTGCGTCTTTCAAATCCTGCAACGAGGAGAGTGGACGCGTGTTTCATTGCCTGCTGTCGATGAGGAGCCTTTCCTTCGAGAAATACAACCCGACAAAAAGAAAAAAAATCCGATTGCGACAAGGTGAATACTTCCTTGAACTTTTATATATGCGGCAACAGTATGCGCATATTTTGAAGGAAAGAAATTTGAAGTGATTTCAAAGCCTTTAAACTGACAAACAATGCAAATGTACTGTCTATCTCCAAATTTGTGTGTATGCTCCTTAACCCTACCAGACCGAGTCACCGGTAACTTCCGAAAAAGCTATATATCGAGTTACTGCTGAACAAGTATTTTTCCGACGTGTTTTGTGTTGTTAAGGAGATAAAAATAGTTACCGAACCGCTACTTAGCCTCATAGTGAAGTGAGCATTCCACAACTTGTCTTGGACTACAACAAGTATAACGGTACCAATACTGCACCAACCACACCAGGTGTTCTTAACCTCGTCGGATTCCACCTGATATGACAGGTGTTCTTCGATTGTACATTGTCCCGTCACAAGTTGGCCTATTGATCGTCTTCACCCACTGTGTTTTCATGGTGGGGCGCTTAGCCTCTCGATCGAATCGTCTCCTACCCTGTGTAGGTAGTTTCCGAGTACATCAATCACTCCGCTGGTCCTTGTGGCTTGCTGCAAAATGAAGAGTCCTCACCACAAACAGAACTCCAGTTTATAGCAATAACAAACTATTTATTAATTTCATTACTTCATAACAGCTACTGTCTAAATTGAGGTGACTGACTATAGCAGTGAAACGATGTAAGACCAGACCAGTAAAGTCACAGATTTCCCATTAACACAGGCTAGTTACCATCATAACATCAGGCCCTGAGGGCTCCCAAATCGGGAGCGCTTGACCAGTTCAGCCGTTCAGTTTGCTGGCTACGACTCCACTCTTTTTAGAATTCCTTTTTCTAAATCCAACCCCTTTTCCCCGCCTCTCCTTCAGAGAGTGGTTGCAAACACCCTTTCTTTCTTCCTGTTAGAGCTTATCTCTACCAAACCTCAACCCCCACCTGCACTGAGGTTTTTACTTATTATCAAATTAGGAGTGATTAGTCATTCCAGGCGGTGACCCCTACCCTTGACCTCCATTCTAAGTTGTCAGCCTTAATCAGCTAAGGGTCTCTGGATCTCTTCATACCTCTCAACAGAGGTTTTAAAACAACCTTTCATGTTAACATATATATAACAACGAGATAAAAACAATTATTTGCTTTTTCTCTTTCTGACAAAATCCCATAGACATTTGTTTTGTCCCAATCAGACCTCAACACCCCGTCTTCCTCTATCCTGTCCGGTCAAACACCCGCTCTCACCATAATATGCACCTCGCTGCATGCATTCATGACACCAATAGTGTCACACAAGTACACGGGCGGTTGTGACAAGAACGACCAGATGACCTGCCTTCACCATTCACTACCACTGGCCCAGACGCCATGTGGGCTTGCTACAAATCCTATGTGCTGTACCTTTCTACAGAAGGAGCTGGCAGAAGACATTTGTACTTTAAAAGATACATTCAAACACCGTTCTCCAGCCATTTGCAGAGGACAAGAACCCTGTGCTCAACACCTGAAGCCAGGCACCACTTCGCTGAAATTTCCTCTGACCAGATCTGTGCTGTGTGTATGGAGAAGCACCTGAGATACAACAGACAGTACTCTTACAAAAACAACCCCCAAAAGGTGAAGACAAGGTTCTGTTGCATCCACTGCAGAAAATACCTGTGCATTAAAGAGGGCTCCACCCATTGGGGGGACTGGCACACAAATGCTGCATACTGGCAGCAGATGAAAGGCAAAAAATTACTAACGCGTTTAAATTTTTTTTTCATAATTTTGCCCAGGAGGCCAGGCACAGGGGTAAATTAGGTTCAGTAGCTCAGGTCTGGTAGGGTTAAAATTTATTGTGAGTATGATTTAGGAAATACTCGTACTAAATTTTCTTAAATGTAGTCATCCCTTATGACGTCTTTTACAATTTGTGAACCAGTTTTTTTTTTGTGCTATTTATTTTTATTTATTTGGTAGTTTTTGTATTTCAGTGTTTGCAAAGGGAAATATTTGCAACCTATTTTAAATAAAATCTCTTCTTCCTTTTAAAGCAAGACCTCTTTTTTTTGTTCTTTTACTCACCCCGCTTTTTTTTTTAAAAAAACAAAAAAAAAAAACATGGAAGTCATCACTCATCAAGGCCCGGGGGCCACTTGGGGATAAGGGTTATTGCATGTACAGTAATCAATGGGACAATATCGTAGTAATCGCTAGTAATGGAGATCTGATAAAGTGTCTTACTTAACGGGGCGGTTCAATAGGAACTTGTTTATGTTGGACTTGAAGACATCCAAGTTGTAGTCAGGTGGGAAACAGGCAAACGGAAGAGAGTTCCACAGGCGTGCACTTCTAAGAAAAAAAACTTTGCTCATGGAATCTATGTTTTGATTTAGGTACAGATAAAGAGTGGGGAAAATTATTGACAGTGGTTTCAGATATAGACAGGTGTTTTTTGTGAAAGATTGTCGAGGGGGGAACCAGAGATTGGAGCTCAGACGAGCACTTCCAATAGGAATAATGATAAAACAATATAATTTCATCTTTTTATTTTTTTTGTGCAGGCTATTAGTTTCACGCCGAATTTATCTGAAAGAGGATAAATTTTCGATAATGTATATTTGCTATATATATATATATATATATATATATATATATATATATCGTATTATACAAAAGGAACTTTGTATGTGTGAGTTCATCTCTTATGGACTAGAAAAAGGGTGGGCCGATTTTTATGAAATTTCACACAAATGTAATTTATGTGTCTGGCAGTGTTCTTAGGTTTTGTATTAGAATATTTTCAATAAGTATCGATAATTGAAATAATCCAATGAAACAAGGAAAAGGCGATTTTGACCAAAGTTAACACCTTACACAGCCTAATATCACAAGTGTATTTGAAAAATTTTATTACCACACAAGTCGAAAGGCTCAACATAAAATCAACAGTACATTCTTTGATATTACAGGGGGGCATTTTAACATGAATGAGAGTAGTTAACTTTTTCATTTTAAAATTATATTCAAGCTATAATCATTGCACAAGCAGTAAGGCCAGGGATATAAAATCAACAGTAAGTTCTTTGATATGACAAGGGCATGTTCAAAAGTAATGTTTCTGTTTAGAGCACAACTGAATGATATAATACTTGACTTTTGCATTTTAAACATTAATGCAAACCATTATATATAAAAATAATTTTTTAAAAATCAATATAGATTCTCTACAGTGTAATGTAAACGACAATGTATTGTGAACTAAGTCACTGCAGGGAGGTATGTGAAACTTTCTCCCAGTGCACTGCAATGAGTTCCCATCTAGAGCAGGTAATCAATGGATTTGATTGAAAAAAAAAAAAATGGGCGATTTCAATGATAATATGCGAACATGAAACAGTTGCTGATCATCATTCAATCCTGGGCAACGTTGGGTCTTTCTGCTAGTGTGTATCTGATTATATATATATATATATATATATGTAAAAGGCAAAGTGGCACGCGGGTTTTTGTATGTCCAAGAAAGGCTTTTTCACTGGGGGGGGGGGAGGAGGGGGTGTACTATTTTTTACAACTTTTTATATACTCCCTAGATTATAATATCTTTGATTTACGAAACGAGGTCGTCTCTAGATTTATTTTGATTGACTTTTTATAAAATTCAGGCTATTCCATCCTCTTGCGTGTTTGTTTATGTTTTTTGCATAAAAGCGAAACTAATCGAATCAAATCAGCTCGCTGGCCTTCGTGGCCGGCATGTCGTGAAGGCAATCAGCTTTAATCAATGAAAGGAATGCCCTTCATATAGGACAACTGCTATTCATTTGAGAGCTCCCCTTTTTCGGGGGAGCTTGGTTTCCCTAACATTGTGGGGGCGGGGAACAAATAAATGAAACAGCGGAAAGCTGAACTGGCCTTCAGCCAACGTTCATTTCTGCATCTGCATATTCACTTAGCAAGTCAACTTCTAAATTGACATCGCTAAATTTTTACGCTTTTCACTTCCTATGGCCTCGTAGCGTAGTGGTAAGATGTCATGTTTTCTTTCACTTTCTTTTCTGCCTTTGCGTCAGAGGTTCAAGCCTGCCTGACTACTAACACTCTTCTTTTTTTCTGTTATACCTCCAAATACCCGGTACTCCCGCTAGTGTGTGTGTGTATATATATATATATATATATATACACACTTGTGCCCGATATTATTCATACCCCCCCTTGAAAATTGAGTTTATTAGGTGTTACTTTTGTAAGAATTTATTGTTTACGTCCATATTGATACATATTCTTAATAAACCTCTTCTGATCATTTTCGTCATTTTAAAATCTCGGGATACTTGTAATAAAAGAAATATACAGCTATTTATAAAATCTGCAATGTTCAAAAATAATCATACCCCCTTATTTTTTCAGTATTAATCGAGTTTCTGACTGTTTGTTTTCTGTTTGATTCTTATTTTGAATGCTTTTATACAACCTTTGATTAATTTCATTTCGTTTTTTGCATTTTTCAGAAATTAAAATATCAACTGAAAACCAATAAAAGAATAAAAATTATTAGAATGGGGAAGAAAAAAGAGCTTAGTAATGATCTTAGGACTAAAATTGTGAATTCACATAAGGATGGTTTAGGTTACAAGTCAATTTCCAAGAAATTTTAGGTCCCTACAGCAACAGTACAGAGCATCATCAAAAAATTCCAGAGCCACCACACAACAAACAACTTGATTGGTAGAGGAAGGAAAAGGAAACTGTCTGCTAGAGCCACCAGGAATATTGTAAGAAGTGTTAATGCAAATCCAACCACCACTAATAAGGACATTTTAGAAAATCTGGAGTCTTCTGGCATAAAAATATCAAGGCAAACATTGCACAGGACTCTGCATGAAAATGGTCTGAAAGGAAGAAGACCAAGGACTCCATTGCACACCGGAAAACACCTTGCAGCACGTCTAAAGTTTGCTAGGACCCATGTGAATTCTCCAGAGTCCGTTTTCTCAAGTATTTTGTGGACTGACGAAACAAAAATTGAATTGTTTGGCCATATGGATGCTTCTTACGTTTGAAGGAAGAAAGGAGAAGCTTACAACCCAAAGAACACCATACCCACGGTGAAACATGGTGGTGGTAGCCTAATGTTTTGGGGCTCCTTTTCGGCTAGTTGTCCAGGTAGTTTGGTCAAGATAGATGGAACCATGAAGAAGGAGCAATATTTGGAGATACTCCAGAAAAACATTAGACAGGATGCGGAGAAGCTCCATTTAGGACCAAACTGGGTCCTTCAACAGGATAATGATCCAAAACATACTGCCAAAATAGTCAAGAAATGGTTTGAGGATAATCAAATTAATGTTTTGGAATGGCCTAGCCAGAGTCCCGACCTGAACCCTATCGAAAACCTCTGGCACATATTGAAAACTGAGGTTAAAAAGCGGAAACCTAGAAATTTGAGGGATTTGGAGAACTACTGCATTGAAGAATGGTCAAAAATCAGTGTTGATGCTTGTAAAAACCTTGTTGATAAATATCCCAAACGGTTACAGGCAGTTATTAAGAATAAAGGGTATGCTATTGACTATTAGTAAGAGAGGTATGAATAATTTTGAACTAGTGCCATTATTGTTTTTCTTTGTATAATGTTTCAAACTTGCATAATTTATTTATTTGTTGAGTTTAAATTAAATGCTTATGCTTGATTTATTGTTTGAAATCCCTTTAATATTGTCTACCTTCTGGTTTGAGCAATATTTTTATAGAAATCTCAAAGATCCGAGGGGTATGAATAATATCGGGCACAAGTGTATATATATATATATATATATATAAACCACATAATGGAACCCAATCATATTTCTTTTACTTTTGAAATCCCTACTATATATTGGGTCCCCTTTGCCTGTTTTACAAGTATTTTAATGGTGGATGCTCTGACGAACTACAAGCCCTCGTACCCCCTCGACGAAAATACCCCCAACAAGCAGCGGTCCCACCCCTAAACAGTTGAGATTCCTAGATGTGAGAAAGCCTTCTACTCTAATACCTTCTTCCCCAGAACTGCAGGACTTTGGAATTCTCTTCCGGTTTCCTGCTTCCCCAACTGTGCTGACATGCAGAAGTTCAAGTGTAATGTAAACAGACATCTTGCTACTAAACTCCCTACATAGTACCCCTGTAACTTGGGTCCCTGATAATAGCCCCCTACATCAAAGTGGCAACATGCCTTATTTGGGGTGAAAGCGTAATAAAAACTATATATAATGATCGATTGAGAATTGACTATACTAATAAATACAAAATCTGCATGAATTAAAATATATTAAAGTGTATTTTACAACTAAGCAATTCCGATACACAGGTCCTGCAAGTATATAATTTTTTTTTTTTTTTTTTTTTTTTTTTTTTTTTTTTACATCTACTCTCCTAATAGGAAAATAACTGAAAACTTTCTCACAAATCTCCGACACTCACAGCAATATCTAAAACTATTATTCACAAAACTATACATGTATTTCATTCTCGTTTACAAATTATTATTACATTTATTCCAAACAAACTGATTCTCTCAAAAATAAATTACTAATTTCATTTGTAGTTCATTTCTTCTTCTGTGTTCATATTTGTTTAAACGGATTTTTTTTCTTGTATTCTGTTTGCTGAAATGAAAGGGGGCCAACATTCCCAGGATATTGACCAAGTCCCTCACCCATCTTTAGCTATCAAAGAAACTCCAGCTGATCTTCAGGCTCAAATCTTTCATCCAAGTCCCATCTCATATTTGTTTGCAGTCATTTTTTGTGGCTTCCTTGTCTAAGAAGGAAGTAGAAAGCATACCGTGGCTTTATTTTTAGCAGCATCATTACTCTCGCTTCCCTTGTTTTGTTCTTTAGTCCTCACATTCCACAAAGTGACATTTCTGACAAAGGGAGAAGAATTGCTGTTTTCTTGGGTCGGAATTTATCCATTTAACACTTGTTAACTAGTTTTTCATCATGATTAGTCTGATTAGTATCATTTTTTTTTTTCATTTATTTCTTTTAAGCTCCTTCCATCAAGTGGTTTCATGCCTTGTCTGGAGCGATTTCCATGAAAAAAAATAAAATAAAAATAAATAAAATAAATCAAAGAAAAATGTGGCAACACCACGCCCAAACTTATTTTACCTGCGATCCATTTGTTGAGATACCTATCACAAACATTGCACATGTTAAATTTTTTTTTTATATAAGCGTCACCACTTATCAAGGCTCAAAGGTCACTTGAGGATAAGGGTTAAAGAGTGTACAGTAATCAATTGGGCAATATAGTAATCGTTAGTTAACAAACTTACCGAATTTCCACTACTAAGTAGAACGGCTCATCAAGAACTTGTTTACGTTGTACTTGAAGACGACCATATTGTCGTCAGCTGGAAGGCAGGCAAATGGAAGAGAGTTCCACAAGCATGCAGTTCTAAGAAAAAAGCTTTGTTCATCGAATCTATGTTTAGGTTTAGGCACAGATAAAGAGTAGGGGAAATTATTGATAGTGTTTTCAGCTAGACGGTTATTTCTCGTGAAAGTTTGGCGAGGGAGGACCATAGATTGGAGCTCAGACGAGCATTTGCCATGAAAATAACGATACAGCAGAGACAAACTTGCAACATCTCTTCTGTGAGAAAGAGGTTGCAGGGAAGAGAAAAGGACATCCTCTACTAGGCTACGAAGTCTATTTTGAACTCTATCAAGGCAGGATAAGATGCTTCTAGCAGCTCCTGCCCAGATGTGGCAACAGTACTGCATCCTTGGATGTATCTGGCTCTTATATAGGTAGAGAGCTGCATCAGCAGTGAGATATCTACTGGATCGATAGAAGGATCCCACCATTTTTCCAGCGACCTTGGCAATGGATTTGATTTACGTGTTCCATTTAAGATCAGGAGTAAAGGTCAAGCCCAGAAAGCTTGTCAAAACATGAAGCCTCTCCAAGACGAGAGCCATTCATTTCAATTGATGCCAGATGGGGATCAGAGCATTGATGATGTAAAGATAGAAGCTTGGTTTTAGATACATTAAATGTAACCAGCCACCTCTTTCTCCATTGTACCACATGCTCAAGATCAGAGGAGAGAGAATTAGAGAGAACTTGGCTGTTTACGGTCTTTGATGTGCTACTATAGATGGTAGTGTCATCAGCAAAAATGTCTACAAATGATGTAAGGATGTGATTTGGAAGATCATTAATATAGATCAGGAAGAGAGTTGGGCCTAGGACGGATGCCTGAAGAACTCCAGCATTAATACTGTGAACTGATTTCTATCCATCAACCACTACTCTTATGAACCTATCAGAGAGAAATGATTTACTAATTGAGAAGATATTTCCAGCTATAACGTAGCTGGAGATCTTGTGAAGTAAACCTTTACACCATACCCTATCAAATGCCTTTGATATATCAAGAGCAATTGCCCTAGAAAGGAAGACCTCGTCGAGAGATTCTCTAATCCTATGAGATATAACTGTAAGCACATCTGCTGTAGATCTGGCAGAACGGAAACCATATTGCATGTCACTAAGAAAGTTATTTTTGCTGAGATGGTTGACTACTTCTCTATTTAAAACAGATTCCAGCAACTTACTCATGACACACAGGAGACTTACTGAGCGGAAGATGACCGATCACCTGAATTGTTAAATACAGCGCATACTGATGAGATTTTCCAGCGTGTTGGGAAGCATTTCTCCTTAAGACAATGCTTAAACAGCTTTTTAAGTATAGGCGCTAATTCTGGTTACAGTTTTTTTAGCACTATAATTGGAATGCCGTCAGGGCCAGTTGCTTTACTGGAATTAAGGTTGATTGATTAGCTTGGCAACATCACGTACAGATATTTGTATGTTGCATAGCGTGTTTTCTGATACACAAGGAAATATTGAGGGTTGGCAGCCTTGGTTACAAAGGGTAGAATTAGCTGCAAAGTTCTTGGCAAAGAGTTGGCTTTGTCTGATGCTGATGAGATTAGAGGTTCAAATCAGGGGCCTCAACAAGGATCGTTTGTATTTCTTCTGCATAATACGCTGATAACATAGCCAATGACAACATGTAGCACTTTTCAGGATGCACATGTGCACTCACCTGCTGGTATCATCCCCCACATGTTCTGGGCTAAGGCTGACTGTTGAACCAATCATCGCTGCAACAAAGAAATTAAGCAACAAACAAAGTAACCTTCAATTTTTGACAAATTTAAAAAATAAGAGGATTATTTTTTTTTTTATTTCATGGCTATGCAATTGCAAAGTAGTAGATTTCTTTGGGGCGGGGGCGGAATAAATAGAGATCGTGAGGGACTTGGAAAATGAAAGAGAGAGAGAGAGAGAGAGAGAGAGAGAGAGAGAGAGAGAGAGAGAGAGAGAGAGAGAGAGAGAGAGAGAGAGAAGGGTGGAATAAATTTAAAAAAAGAAAGAAAGCAAGGAATCAAAGATAAAGAGAAATGAAGGGAGAAAGAGACAAAGAAAAAGCAAAAAATAACGGATAGAATTTGAAACAAATTTTTTTTTTTTTTTAATGTTTCTGTCCTCTAATTCTTTTTTTTCGGTGTTAGGATCAGAAAAAAATGTATTTTTTTTTTTAGCAGGTAGACAAACTTATTTTTAGGCTTTTTTTTCCCCTATTTTTTTTTATTTGTTTTATTTTTTTTAAGTCAGATTTTTTTTTATTACAAAGTCAACAAGCAAACACAAAAAAACTTTAAATTTCACCCACCTTTTTTATCCCCCCCCCTCCCTGTTCATATAATCTTCTTTTACCTTTATGTTCTCGATTGAATGTCGAGATGACAAAAAAAGTTCGGTTTGATTCTAGAAGTAAAATTACAAGAGATTTGGTTACAATTCAAAGGTTCATCCAAATTTACGGCATATCAACCCTTTTTGGGTCATTTTGATGCCAAAACACAATATCCATTGTCAACAATTGTATATGATTAGTTGTATACAAGTCATTATTTTACCCATAACTGGGTGGAAATCATAGGTTCATACCGTTCCCGGCAATATCGGTATGTAAATAAACAACATATATCCGAGAGGATTCAACGTCTGCATGGCCGAATCTTTTGTCGTTGACGTCATCCATTTGGCTAATAACATACCTTTTGTTACATTTTTTTTTTTTTTTTAAAGATGGGATGTGGTATTTTGTTAAAGTCCTGGTCGGGATTGGTTGGTAAAAAAAAAAAAAAAAAAAAAGTTTGGTCGAATGGATTTGTTTGGATGATATAAAATGCACAATTGAGCTTTTCCGAAAAATCCCAGATTGCTTCGACGTTTCTGTTCCGTTCTCCTCGTTTATTCGTTGGCCGCAAGATTCCTCCGTCGCCTGCCTGCACCTCCCTCCTCCGGAAAAACGAAACCACTGAATCCAAAGTCAATTTTATGAGGTTTAAAATTTAAGTAGATGGTGTCAGGTGGGTCGGTTTCGACTTATATATTACAGCTTCAATATTTACTTCAACAGTGCCAAATACATTAGTAGACCTCGGTAGTAGTATTAAAAATATACCTTTGGCAACTAAACTACACAGAAGTTTGCTTTATTCCAATGAAAATTTATCAGGCTAAACTTCCACTAGCCTGACGAATTTTGAAAAGAATTTAAATACAAACATTTGTTTAACTTACTTGCCATAAGTATATTATTTGAATATGTATATATTCCAGGTTACAGGTATTCAGGAGATAAAACCCATGAATTAAAATCAGGTTATTGAAAGTGCTCGATAAAAAAGAGTCAAATATATTATTTTATTTATGTAGACAAATATTACATACTCGCTACACTGAACATGCTAATATTTCGGAGCAAATTGGTTTATAAAAACCAACTGTTCCTCATCAGGTGAGAGAAATAAAATTTATATCTGCTATTCAAAGCATCTTGTTTTAAATGAAGAAATGAAATATATTTTTTTTTTTTATTTATAAAAAATAAAATATTAAAACGCTAACTTAAAGTGGAAGGGGTGATACCAAGTGACATTTTAGACTTAAAAATAGAGTTGACATCTTAATCTAAACGCTTCTAAACCTGCCATATTGTGTTAACCCCTCCCCATTTCTTACAGAAATGTAATGTAACTATACTGACCCTTTATGTATCCCTTACGCTTTTTGGTTCTTCTCTTTTTCCTTTCTCTTCTTTTTTAATAAACCAATTTTCCTTGAAACATTAGCATGTTCAGTGTAGCAAATATGTAATATTTGTCTATATAAATAAAAATAATATATATATATATATATATATGTGTGTGTGTGTGTGCAGATGTCCTTTATCCTGATCTTAATGTTTCTGTGAGAAAAATATACTAGATTAACCTTCGGGTTTAATAAAATCAGGTGAAATTTATGGTTCAATCTATTGGAACATCCCATCAGAGACATACTGTTGATAATGCTGTAAGAATCTTTGATATTCGCTAAGTGCGAAATATTACCTCAATTTCTTTGTTCATGTGTCATTCATGTAAGTTGAGTTCAGTTAATTAAAGAACTAAATAATTAGCTAAGAGAGCATTAGTCTCTACTGAGTCAATTCTCTCTAAAATAAAACCTTTAAGAAAAAAGTTTCATTTTTTTTTTTTTTTTTTAAATTTTACTAAATCGATCAAGAAAAATGAAAATATTTTTTTTATGTTTTGTTATCTTAAAATACTGCTGGGACCTTTTTTGCGTGTATGTGTGGATTTTTTTAAATGTATCTGGGAATTGTTTTATTTTCATTTCACAGGAGAAAAATTTTAAAAAATGATAAAATTTACACAGAATTTTCTTTTTATAAAATCTATTTAGAAATATGATGTCAGTTTAAAAAAAATTGCTTATTTTGAATTACACTTAGTCAAAAAAAAAAAAAAAAAAAAAAAAAAAAAAAAAAAAAAACGAACAATACAGGTAAATTTTTATGATGCAAATTCTCATGTCTGAATGAAGTCATATCCAAAAATTCATGTAAATTGATCAAGTATATATATATATATATATATATATATTTTAAATTAAGAAAAACAAATCCTATCAGGGTCTATATTGTTTTAAATTTTGCTAAAATCAAAGGGCGACAATTCAATACGATTACAGAGATTTTGTTCGTATTCAAAATAAAACATTTTAATGCCTAAAATTTGTAAAATGTACCTCTATAAAGCCACTATTTGCCCATGTATGGAGTATTCTTGTCATATTTGGGCTGGTGCATCTGCTACTAGTCTCTCGCTCCTAGACAAGGTTCAAAAGAGTCACAAACCTGATAGGCCCCAAACTGTCAGCTAGATTTCAGCCACTGTCCCATCGACGAAATGTTGCATTCCTCTGTCTAAATATTTTAATGGTGAATGCTCCAACAAACTGCAAGCACTACAAGTAAATACCCCCGACAAGCAGCTAAATCCCACCCCTACACAGTAGAGATCCCTAGATGTAAGAGAGTTTGCTACTCCAATGGTTTCTTCCCCAGAATCGCTAGACTTTGAAATTCCTTTCCGGGTCCCTGCTCCTCCAACTGTACTGACATGCAGAAGTTCAAGTGTAACATGAACCAGCATCTTGCTGTTCAACTCCCTGCATAGTACCCCTGTAGCTTATGTCCCTGATAGAAGCCCCCTACATCAAAGTGGCAATGTGCCTTGTTTGGAGTGAAAATGTAAAAAAAAAAAAAAAAAAAAAAAAAAAAAAAAATTTTGATTTCTTAACTTGAAAAAAAAAAAAAAACAAAAAAAAAAAACTTGATCAATTCACATGATTTTTGGAATATGACATTGTTCCGTGGCAAATACATACATCATAAAGATTTTTCTATATATATTTTTTAATAACCAGGTGAAATATCAATGCATAAACACCCAAAGAATTTTTTTTTTTTTTTTTTTTTTTTTTTTTAAGATTGAAGAAAAATCAAACCCAATTCTGTTAATTATCATGTAATCGTTTTCCGATAATAATTTTCACGTGTATTTAGTTTGGTCAATTTTAAATGGTTTCATTCAATTTCTGTACAGGTGATGCACAACATGGACGCCAAGCGTTTGCTCCATGTCATACTGGAGGAAGGTGACAGGTCAGAGGGCATGGTACTAATAAGACATAGCGAGAAGGGGCAGTGAAGGTATGCATGATGACATAGGTCATACCTCTGCCCCCAGATGTAAAACTCCCGTCTCAGCAATGGGAACATACTTGTCCGTGCCTATCTGAACTAGAAGAATAGTGCGGTCGACATGTGACCGGTGTAAAGGGTCCCTGTGGCAAGGGACCCACCGGTGAAGGATTGTGCCTTCCATGCCCTTTGTCGGTATCCAACCATTCCAACCACTTTTGCCTCCATTCTCTTTCCAGTCTTCTCGGGGCCACTGCACATCAATACGTCGGCCAAGGTTCACGTTTTCATACGTCTGGCTTGGATCCATAATCTGTAACAGATGGAAAAAAAAAAAAAAACATTTTTAAAATATGGAAAGAGACAGGCATAAGTTTTTTTTTTCATCGGTCCATCTATATATATAAAAGCGAAGATGTCTGTTTAAATGTACGTATGTATGTCTGTATGTCTAAAACTTTCGACAGAGGTGATGGATTTTCACGAGATCAGTATCATTTTGGAGCTCAACGTCTCAGACGACAAATATTGAAAAATTGGCCAAAAACATTAATTCCTTCACCCTCAACTGGGCAGTTTTCTACAAAGAGGGGTTGATTTTTTGCGAGCCATTTTTGCAAATCATCGTATCAGTTAAATTGACTTTGCCTAATTTTGATGTTCTGAAATTCCAGTTGTATCAGAGAAGCGGTAAGACGTCAGATTTCCTTTCACTTTTTTTCCACCTTTGCATCACAGGTTCAAGCCTACCTATTATGACTTTTTTTTTTGCTCAACACACACCTCCAAACACCCGAGCAACGCCGGGCATCCAGGCTAGTTTGGCATAAGTAGTGAGAGTGTCAGTATTCGTTAATAATGAGCCTATATAATAGATATATATACTTCTTAAAAGGTCAAAAACTTGCCAACGCTAAGTATTAGATGGAATAGATTCTGACCTAGAAAACAGCAAGTTTTCCCCCTTTGTCAGAAAAATTGCTGATGGAATGTGAAGACTAAAAATAAAGTGCAACAAGCCATGTAAAGAAATAGAAAATATTTACATCCACATACAGTCTGAATGTTTGTTTACGGCGGATTTAATCCTTAAATATAATAGTCACAATCACAACCTCCTTAGTTATTCCACAGAGCAGAAACCCACAGAGAATACTGCCTTTCTTTATCAAGCGAGAATCAAAGGTGGTACATCATTTGTAGGTGCCCATTAAGACCATGACTTGGCACTCGAGTGAAACACTCCTTGAACTGTAAACACAGAAGCCGAGGAGTCAAGGTGAGGGGGTGGCGATATGGAAGCCGAGGAGTCATGGGGGGGGGGGGGTATAATGACGACACAAAAGCCGAGGAGTCATAGAGGGGGACACAGAAGCCAAGGAGTCAGAGCGGGGGAAATGGAAGCTGAGGAGTCACAAGGAGCCAGAGAGCCAGCAACGGACATAGGGTGGAGAGTCAGCAAGAGAGTTGTGGAGAGACACAAGCGAACAAAAGATCCTCTCCCAAAAAATAAATTAGAAAAAAAATGTCAAGAATTTTTTTTTCATTTCACGTGAAATAAAAGCATGTGCCAGTACTTACCCGAACCCGCTGCAAGACTGTCGTGTCCTTGTTGTTGGCAACCGCTGCAGTGCTGTTATTACTGCCTACACTTCCGCCTACACCTCCGCCTCCTCCTCCAACCCCCGCCCCGCCAACTCCTCCGCTCCCACTCCGGTCAAAAAGTCCGGTAATGGACGTGGTGGTGGCAGGCTTGCTGGCTGCAGAACTGGCACTGGACACCAAGCTACCTCGGTTGGCCAAGTTCTGCAGCGTGATGTCCGAGGGGTTAACTGGGGCCGAGCCGGCAGCTGCATTGGCATTCGAACACATCGTACCTAGGGAGGGGAATGGTGGATGTGACCGTGAATATTGCAGGGGGTTATGAAGACAAGTGCATAGACTATACAACAAAAATACAATGCCCTCACTCAAATGCACATAAAAAATAACAAAAACAGACCCCCCCCCTTTTCCACATCAATGAGTGTACAACAAAAGAAAAAGTCACAATTAAAATTATATATATATACTAGAAGATGCACCCAGCATTGCCCAATATTAGACGTAATGTTAAATACTTAAAAATAAAAAGAATAAATTCAAAGAAACAAAAAAACAGAAAGAAACTGAGACATGTGCATGTAAGTTGTTTTTTTCTAAACAGTTCACTTCTTGTGGAAAAAAAAAAAAAAATAAAAAAATAAAAATCGAGCTGAGATCGAAGCCAAAACCTAAAAACAAGTATTATGATGACCAATCCCCTCCTCTATCAAAAAGCGCACCCCCTCCCCCTCCGCATCTAAAATATTTAATAAATTTTTTTAAATAATTTGTTTTTGTACAGACTCAAAAATCCTACCCAATTTAAAATTATTTTTTTTTAATTAAAAAATATTTCGTTTTTGCCCAGAATTGTAAAAAATTGAAAAAAAAAAGTAAATAAAAATCTGTATGATATATGTACCTGTGACAAAAATATCATATTCCAAAAATCATATAAATTGATCAAGTATTCTTGTTATTATAAAGAAAATCATTTTGAGAGATTAATGAGAATTCATAAGCATTACAATATAAATCTTAAGGCTAAATTATTGTTGAATTATCTTTCCTTGAGGTGGTTTTTAAAATTGCAAATAAGACAGTTGCTCCTTGGTTACTCCTAAAATTTGATTTTCTAATTCAAAAATGAAACTACTGAAACAATTTACATGATTTTTTGAATATGATATTTTCATATTGTCATATAGATTTTTCTTTATTTTTGGATTTTAATATATAGGGAATTATGAGCAAGAACCGAAATATCAAATATGACATTGTCATATAATTTAAAAAAAAAAAACAACAACTTTTTTTTTGAATAACCAAAATAGATGTACAACCACAAATTGTTTCATTTTTATTTTTTGCAATAAACATAAACCTAAAGATATATCCATCGTGTGTGTTCCTTACCAAGTTGTGTTGCAGCCGCAGCATGCGTGCACGTGCTACTGTATGCCGTCTCCTCTTGGAAACCAGAACTTCCTCCAGCGCAGCTTGCTCCACAATGGCGCCGCATTCTACAAAAAGATAAAGAATTCTTAAAACAAAAGAAAAAAATGGGTTTTCTTATCCAGAATACCCCTATATGAAAAATTAAACAAAGAAAAATCTGATTTACAGAATTAAAATATCATATTCCAAAAATCGCATAAATGCATCCATTAGTTTTATTTTTAAATGAGAAAATCAAATTCTATGAATAACCACGGAGCGATTGTAAATTCTGACATCTTGAAAATAATCTCAAGAAACAAGGGAGATAACGCAACAATAATTCAAACTTGCAAGATTTTTGTTCTAACGTCTACCAATTTCCATTAAGTGCTCGAAAATGATTTTCCTTATAAAAATAAAGCTACATGATCAATTTACGTGATTTTTGGAATATGATATTTTTTGTTTTGTCAATGGTTGTGTACATCATGCAGATTTTTCTTTATTTTTTTTTTTTTTTTAATATCGGGGGAATTAAAGAATGAAAAAATTAATTAAGTCAGTTTGACAAAATAAAAAAAAAATAACAGGAAAGGAAAATATGTAAAAAGCTTTTCTTATAAAGAATAATGATTTTTCAAATTTACAATCAATATTGAAAAAATGCTCTTCATAAATGTCAAAAGCTAATGCAGGTGTATGCCAATGTAGAGCGGTACTTACCTAGTCCACATGTTTTTAAAGAAGCCCTTAACATTTGCAAGAACAAATTCCCCACCAATAATGGCTGCTAACTGTTCATGTGTTGAAGAATAAGAAGTCGTCAGCGGTGATACATAGATCGGATAACCGATTGGCTGATCACAGGATGAGTTGATCATGTTGCGGAGGGCTTGTTTGGCATTTTGAATGCTACCTCTTTCCGGATTACGATTACGAAGAAATATCAATTCTTGTTGTTGGCCGGCCCACAAACCACGCACACATTCACGATTTACCTAATAAAGAAAAATTTGAAAGTTGAACACGTCTGACGAAGTGATATTTCCCGAAATATAATAATGCAGATCCTAAAATCCTCCAGAACATGAGAACTAAAAAGCCAATCCACAAACACTGAATAAAAAGTACAATTATACATTTTTATTTCCCAATTCAATATTGGAACGTTTATACAAATAAATATATTTATACAAAAAGAACAAAAAAAAACCCCCTCAAATTATTTATTTTCCTTGCTTAAAATTGACCTCTGCTCCTGAGTGATACGATTCTGATAACCAACACCAGACTACTACACTCCGAATATAAACAAAATGGATCGAATGATAATCAATAGTGTTTGTATGATTAATTTTAATTGAAAAAAAAAAATCAGAACTTTTGAGGATATCGAACAAATTTGAGTCTATTTTCCAATGCCAAAAACGATTTCTTTAATTATCTTTTTTTTTATTTGATTTTGTTTCAAAAATATCTTCCAATGCTGGTATTAATAATAAAATAATGATCATTTATTGGTTTAAACTTCCAGTAAAACTAAAATCTATAATCTTCCACAAGTCTTTTTACGTTTGAGAAAATATGTGCACATTTAAGATGTGTTTTTACGGTAATCTGAACAAAATAATTTTATTGTTAAATATTTAGAGATTTATAAATAATCGGAATCGGGAATTGTATTGGAATCAGAAATTTAGTACAGAATTGGTAATTGTAGTAGAATCAGGAAAAATATTGGAATCGTCCATCACTAATAATTAGATAGAACAAGACTCTTTGACATCTGCGATCTTCATCAGGGCGGCAACATTTTGCTAGCAGATACCAAGTGAGTACCTGGGACCCAGGAACAGCCAAAGTAAAAGACGTCACCACGGAAAGAAAAGTAAAGGGGTACACATAGCCGATTCCATAGCCTGTGATCGTATCAATTAGACTACTCACATACCATCCTACTTTTTAGGATGGTCTCATTCATAATCTAGTCTTAATTTGTAATCATTTTTCATTCCGATATTGGCACTTACCTTGACTACTCTGAACGAAAGATATCTTTTATTAAGCATAATGATTTTGTATTCATCGGATCCTTCGTCAAAAACATGTCGGAGGGCTAATAAGGAATCCGTATTGGATAGCACAGCATTACGCCAGGCCGGATCAGCTTCGTGAGATATCACCATGTTCTTCTCGTAGTTACTGATGGCATTGTATAAAACCTGCAGATCATCGTACTCATCAGACGCAAAATGATCCTACAAAGAAAAAGATGAAAAAAAAAGAAAAATGTCAATTTCTTCAAAGAATTTGGTTAGAGTCAATGTTTTGGATTAATTTTTGTTTTTTTAAAAAGTTTGTTTTTACATTTCGGCCCTTACCTAACTTATTTTTGACAAAAATGAGTTTTCCTTTTTGAAAGTCAAGATTTTTTGGTCCCCCGATTTATCGGAGACGGACCTATGTTTCCAGTGGTGTCCGTTAGTCCGGACGATTGCCAGATAACTGTCCATTAGTGTTTTTCCTGAAATTTTGACACAAATTGTATTTCATTAAATAGATGTGGCACAGTAAAAAATTTTTTTTTTACTGTGCCACATTTGTCGAAGTGACCTTCATTAGAAATGATAATTTTGACAGCTTACGAAAAAAACTGAAATTCAGAAAATCTTGCTTAATTCTTGTTTAATAATTATGGGTCAATGCCAATTTGAAATGTTTGAATATTCAGATGCAAGGTGCCCATATTATAATTCCTAAAAACCCTTTAAAATTTTCATTACATCCCCAGGGGCTCAAAAGAGGTTGAAAATGCCCCAAAATGGCCAAAAATGACACATTTTGTCCCATAACTTTTGATCCATCCATTAGATTTTTCTAAAACTTGCCCGAAATGTGGAGCCCAATATTGTTCTTAATATAAATCCAGTATGGGTGAAATTCTGGAACTTTTTTTTCATATTACTCAAAAACTTGATATGTATGTCGATATAGTTGTTTTCCATGGTGCTGAATTAAAATATACATGTTTTAAGGCGTGAAACTGCACTGTTTGTCCAGTTTTACTGGGATTCGGCATTCCCTGAAGCTCAAAATGGGGTCATCCAGATTTTTCTGAAACTTGGTGAAAATGTGAAGGCAACGTTGGCCCTTCACACTTCTCACATTAATCATTTCTTCACTATTTTTTGTGGCATCATTTTACATGTAGCACCAGAAGGGGATCACACACGCACGGCTTGTTTATTTTTATTTATTTTTTTACTGAGTTGGTCCCTTTTCCAAGTGCCACGGGGGACCCCGACCGCTTCCAAGTGCCACGGGGGACCCCGACCGCTTCCAAGTGCCACGGGGGACCCCGACCGCTTCCAAGTGCCACGGGGGACCCCGACCGCTTCCAAGTGCCACGGGGGACCCCGACCGCTTCCAAGTGCCACGGGGGACCCCGACCGCTTCCAAGTGCCACGGGGGACCCCGACCGCTTCCAAGTGCCACGGGGGACCCCGACCGCTTCCAAGTGCCACGGGGGACCCCGACCGCTTCCAAGTGCCACGGGGGACCCCGACCGCTTCCAAGTGCCACGGGGGACCCCGACCGCTTCCAAGTGCCACGGGGGACCCCGACCGCTTCCAAGTGCCACGGGGGACCCCGACCGCTTCCAAGTTTTGCAAAGGACTCCGACCGCTTCCAAGTTTTGCAAAGGACTCCGACCGCTTCCAAGTTTTGCAAAGGACTCCGACCGCTTCCAAGTTTTGCAAAGGACTCCGACCGCTTCCAAGTTTTGCAAAGGACTCCGACCGCTTCCAAGTTTTGCAAAGGACTCCGACCGCTTCCAAGTTTTGCAAAGGACTCCGACCGCTTCCAAGTTTTGCAAAGGACTCCGACCGCTTCCAAGTTTTGCAAAGGACTCCGACCGCTTCCAAGTTTTGCAAAGAACTCCGACCGTTTCCAATATATCCAAAAATTTTAGATGAGTAACATGTGAAGAGAAAACCAGAACTAACACGTCTTGCTTAAAAAAATAATTTTTTTATGGTTTCTGTTATAAAATGAGAGCACTAACCTGATGTAATTTAAGGGACATTCTTAAAGCTGGTGCCACAACTCGTCGCAGCAATTCAATGTCTTTGACAACCCATTCGTCACGGGATGAAGTGACTCTAAAATCCCCTTTGAATAACGCATGGAGACCAAATAAGAAATAGTCCACACTAAAAAGAAAAAGAAAAAAAAAAACAAAAGAAAAACCGTTTGAACAATTATTTTTTATTAATTTTAACCTAAAGTAAAATGTTTTCTGTTCATACAGTTGTTTGTTATTTTGCTTTGACGCTTTAATAGGTGTTGGAGGTTTTAAAGAGTAGGATTTCAAATTTCTCATTTAGACATAATCTACAGTCTGTCTAAATTTCTACAATTTCCCACTTGACTATGGACAAGCGTTTACTTTTTTTCACCACGCAGCAATGAGTCACTAGTGACCTTTTTATTTGGCATTTTATATTATTCAAAGATATAAGAAAATGAAAAAGGCAAAAGGAAAGAGAAATAGGAAGAGAAATAGGAAGAGAAAGGAAAGAGAAAAGAAAGAAAAACCAGAAGCAAAAAGAAAGAAAACCCAGAAGCAAAAAGAAAGAAAAACCAGAAGCAAAAAGAAAGAAAAACCAGAAGCAAAAAGAAAGAAAAACAGGAAGAGAAAAGAAGGAAAGGAAAGGAAATAAAAGAAATCAAAAAGAAAAAAATAATAGAAAACAAAAGGAAAATAAATAAAAAAAAGCAAGAAAAAAACCCCCAGATAAAATAAATTAAGAGATTTAAAAAAAAAAATCATAAAATCTTACCTGGCTGACGCACTGTTATGAGAGGCAGTGCCCAATGCTCGTCTTCCCAGCAGACTGAGACCATAGCACAGTGAAACCAAAAAAGAATCTCTTCCACTCTCTACAGACTACAAAATAAAAAAATTACATATAGTTGCGATAGAAATACAATGCCTTCATTGCTAAAACATTTAAATATTTCAATTTTATTTTGTCCCGTCTCATATTGAGAAGATTAATTGCAATTGGAAAAAAATCAGAATCTGAAGAATTGTATGTAATTGAAAAAAAAAAAAAAAAAAAAAAAAAAAAAAAAAAAAAAGAAGATTCTTTTAATCTTTCTTTTTTCTTTATTGTTCAAAAATCGATTTTTCCATTGACGGTATTAATGATAAAATGGTAAATATTTACTGATTTTAAGCAAGCAGTGTAACTAAAGTCTATAGATCACCCCCACCCCCAACCCCCAAGTGTATTTTTATATTTGCACATATCACATGGGCTTTTACACTAATTTGATAAAAAAAAAAATAAAAAAAAAATATCTTAATAAAGAATAGAAGTGATAATAGTATCGGAATCCAAAATTTAGAACAGAATCGATAATTGTATCGGAACCAGAAATTTATAACAGAATCAATAATATTGGATTCAAAAATTTAGAATAGAATCAATAATTGGGATAAATATTGGATTCCTCCCATCACTAACATATAATATTTATCTTAATAAAGTTTATTATTACAAGGACATTAAATATTATATGACCAAATGCATAATAAGTGTTAGGCAGTGGTAATAAAATCGTATTTGAACCGAACTTGTGGATGCCATGTTAGACTCCCTCCTTGAATAAAAAATATATGTACATACAGAGAGAATCAAACTTACTTTTTCTCTGCGCGCAGCACAAAACTGTATCCAGTTGAAGTAAACATTACAGAAACTGTTTCTTGTGATGCCCAAGAGTCGGGTGTCGTAATCATCATCAACGTGAGAGTTGAAAGTCGGGTCGAGATCCACGTAGTCCTTGATCTTCAGGGGAGCCAAGGCTGCCAGCAGCTCTTCATTCTGGGTCCACTGATCAAGGCGTGGAGACCGAACTGTGTAGTAAATTATGCTCTGCAAACACAAATAAATAAATCTAAAAGATACATCCATGAATTAGATCATTATATCAATAACGAATAAAACATAGCAGCTACAAAAAGTCTATTTAATGGCAGATGCAGTTACCATAAAATGTGCTTCTTCATTATAGGAGTGAAATTCGATGAGAGGTGTGGGAGAAGTAAGGAAGTCAGGACACCAGAGTTGATTGGCCAAATAAAGAATTTCATGGATAAAAACCATCACATGTCTAATAATTATACTAGAAATACAATGCCTTTACTGCTAAAACAAATAATATTTTAATTTTATTTTGTCCATTCTCATATTGGAACGATTAATTGCAATTGGAAAAAAAAAAAAAAATCAGAACTTTTTTGGAGCTATTAATTTTTCTTTTCTTTTCTTTGTTCAAAACTCAATTCTTCCATTGCGGATATTAATGATAAAATGGTAAATATTTACTATAGAAACAATAAGTGCACAGTTTGATGTCAGTGTGGGAACTGTACACACAATTATTCACGAGGAACTGAAAATGCAAAAGATTTTCACAAAGTTTGTCCCAAGGATGGCCAAAGAAGATCAGAAAGAAAGATGCTATCATGAAAACAGGGAGATGGTCTGGAAGATCAATTCAGATCCCGCAGTTGTTGATGCTCTGGTAACCTGCAATGAAAGCTAGATCTAATACTATGACCCAGAGATCAAGAAACAGAGTTTCCAATGGAAGCATGCTGACTCTCCCAGGCCCACGAAGGCCATACAGAGCAAATCCACCCAGAAACTTATGATGATCCCTTTTATTTGACAGCACGGGCTTGATCTAGATGCACCGGGTTCTCACTGGGCAGATAGTCAACAAAGAGTACTATGTTGAGGTTTTAAGGAGTTAAGGAAGAGATTCTGCCGGAAGAAGTCTGCAATCTTCAAACCGGGTCAGTGGCATTCCCATGAAGATAATAATGCAGCAGTCCACAACTCCATCCTTGTCACTATTTGACGAAGATGGGCATCAAGAGAGTTCCTCACCCTCCTTATAATCCAGACCTTGCTTCCTGTGAGGAAATTATTCGAAGGGACTCAAGTCTCATCTGTGCCACTAATCAATAAAAGTGCACATATGAAATAAGTCTGGAAACTTATTGAAGACACTTCGTACATAACAAGTGAAAAGTTTATATATAGTCTAAAAAAGCTTTGAATAAAAAAAAAAAAAAAAAAATGCAGTTTAAATTCCCGGAAGAAACAAAAATATTAATTTTAACCTATCACAGACTAAGCACCTACATAATCCGACTTCTAAAAAGTTTATAATGACAAAAGAGTCATTTATATAAGGATGAAAAAAAAAAAAAAAGAAAAAAGAAAAAAAAGAAAAAAAGAAAAAAAAAGAAAAAAAAAAAAAGAAAGAAAGGAAAGCCTCAACTAAAATTGTTAAATAGAAATATACTTATCACTTGCATAAGCCAATTTCGCAAAAGTCTTCAATTTTAAAACAGAATTTAACTACATAAGGATGAAAAGAGAAAAACTTAACGGGGATCATCAGCTGCTTACCATGTAGCTGTTTCAGAGATTTAAAAACTGGACAGCTGTTAAATACATGGCTCTCAGGTGAATAATACCACTTCCTTCCCCAATAAAAAAAATGTAAAATAATATGGTTACTATTTTTACTGATACATGAATATACATATATTTTTTTTAAGGGAACCGTAGAGATTCAACCTTCGGGGCCTGTGGCGCAGTGGATAGCGACGTTGAATCTCTACGGTTCCAGGTGAGAATTGTCTCAAGATAGCGGTTTCAATCCTACCAAAAAGCTGGCCAGAGGTTTACTTGGTCAAATCGTGGTGAAACGACAATAACTATGGATGGCAGTGATTGCTGAGAATGCAGTTAAAGAGATTCAGAGTACCTATCCCATCGCAGTTACCACCTGACGAAGGCCAGAGGAATAGTTGGCCGAAATGTTATGAAACAACAACTAATAAAAAAAAAAGATGAGGATAATAGTCCGCAACAAATAAATTAATAAGGTCGGAAGTTACATTGGCAAAACGTTATGAAAATAGGACTTAAGATGAGAACATCTGTCTGAATAAACCGAGCACGTTATTCTACAAGTCAAATTACAAACAATGTACCCCAAACTCAACAAGTGACCCAACAGATCACATTTTTTTTTTTCTAGCGATACCTTATTGATGAAGAAACAAAGTCATACTTTGCCCCCCTCTCCACGCAGTCATTGCTGTTTGTATCATCTCTACGTACCTTAATATAGTAGTTGATGAGCAGTTTTCGAAGATCAAACACTTGCAGCATAGTCGCAGCACTGTTGTCGGTGATACTGTAACCCTGGAGGATGTAGTTGGTAACAACCACTTCCCAGGCTAACCAGCGCTGATTGAAGGCCGCGTTCAAGGAGAGGAAATGGGGCAGGTGTCCTAATTCGCAGCAGCAGAAGCCTGAAGAGAACGAAACACAAATGGAAAAAATAAAAAAATGATTTTATAAACTTGTATCGTGGAACAACAGTGAAAATAAGAACAATCGAGTCGAGGTTCGGTTAAGGAACAAGTGTATTAACAATAATGTACGAAGATAAGAAAGCGTGTATATCTGCTGGGAACTCGGCTAGCAGTTGAAGTGCAGCCGCATCTCTCTCACCGGTGTTGGAATTACTAGCGATATTTATAGTGCTAATCGGTGTAAATTCCTCTGTTCAAGGAAGGCCGGTATAACAAAACTCAATAGTAGCTTCTCTTCAACAGATTGTAGGCCAAGTCACTGTAGGGAAGCATGTGAAGCTTCCTCTTGTTGAACCGTGGTGTGTCCCTGACTAGAACAGGCAATGTAGAGCATTTGTTGATCCGCATTCAATGCTGGGCAACGTTGGGTATCCCTGCTCGTATATAATAATTAGTATTCTTAAGTTAATTGGATTCCAAAGGCTCTTCTGATGCAATTTTACCCATAGTTTTAAAGCCTATACATGTTTATAATTATTATTAATTAGTTATACATACATACATAGCATAAGTCAGAATTAAATTAGTTAATTTAGGTTTGAATTTTTTATTTTTTTATTTAAGACCATGCATAAGTCACAGAGATTGGAAATAAAAAGCTCAAAATGTAATTTTGGAACATAACTGATAGATGTAAGGGTGTCAGGGCTTTACGTTGCTAGTGAAACAGTCGCATTTGTGAATGACTTTTTCAAGTGGCAACTAGAAATAATAAAACGCTTATCTCTGAATTACTTTTTTTTTTCTTTTTTTTAAAAACACAATCTTCCAAGTTTATCACGGAATGAAAAAATTCTTTTCAATCTTTAATCAAACAAGCAAAGTTAAATTGTTTAAACAATAAATGTTGAATAAAACAATATACTCTTTTTTTTATTTGAACGAAGACTTAAAAAAAAAAAAAAAATTATCTGAAGAAGTTTGAAGGTTTATACGTTTAAGTCCACACATAAAATTCAGTGCATATTTAGAATTACATTTATTAAAAAAAAAAAATACACAGAAAAATCTTTATGATGTACATACTTGTAACAGAATGAAGACGTCATATTCCAAAAATCATGTCAGTTTGGCTAGTAACTTTTCTATAGGGCTAGTAAACGAAAATATTTAGTTGTCATGAAACTATTTAGTTGTGAAAGATTAACTGAAGATAAATTTGTCCGTAGATCCATGGGTGGATAATATGAATCCATATTTAATTGAATTTAGTTTTATGCAATGAAGGTTAGAAGCACTTTATGAAAATTTTACTAGGTATTAAACCATCAATTAATAAATATATCACATATTCTAGTTTCGTTACAGTATTTCAAAAAGTTTTAGGAAGCATATTATGTTTTCTAAAACTTTTTGAAATATGGATACAATTTTCCATCTGATATTTCAAATATATTTTAGACTTGCGTTGAATTTAGACATTAATCAAGCAAAATTTCCTGAATTTCAATTCATTTTTAAGATCCCCTAAGCTTTTGAGACATTTCCTTGAATAAAAACCATGTAATAGATTTGATCAACTTGATTAAGTATTCTAAAGATAAAGTTTAGTATCATTGCATCTTAAATCTTTAAAAGGGGACATAAGTGGTGCAAAGCCGTCCTGCTTGGGGAATTAATTGGCACAGATATTTTTCAAGTGGCAAAAGTTTATGCGATACAAATTTCTTATACCTTCAAATATTTATTCATGGTGTTTGGTTTGATTGTTTTGTAATAGAAATTCGTTTCTGCTTGATAGGCAACTAGTGTATATATCTATAAAAGCGAAATTTCCCTACCAAACAACTCTGTCAATTTTCGGTCCAGAGACTTGACATAAGGAGTATTGAGATTTGAGAAAATCTTTTTGATCAGTTTTCGGACAGAAATTTGGCTGTCAAGTGGTCAAAGTTCAGTGATTTGACCTTTGAATACTCTACCAAACTCCTCCGCCAATTTTGGGTCTAAACACTTGAAATTTTAAATGTAGGTTACTTGAACATGGATCAAACTTTTTAATTTGATTTGAACCCAAAAAATAAATGTTAAGCGGTCAAAATTGGGGTCAAAGTTAAAAAAATTTGACCTCTGCGGTCTCTACCAAATTACTCAGCCAATTTCTTGCCTAAACATTTGAAATTTTACATAAAGGGGATTCAGAGGTAGAGCAAGCTTTTTAATCGGTTTGTTCAAAAATTTGAACTGCCAAGGGATGAAAGTTCAAGATTTGACCTTTGCAGTGTCTAGCAAACTACTCAGCCAATTTTGGGTCTAAACATTAGAAATTTATACATAACGGGTATTCAGACATGTGGCAAGCATTTTAATCAGTTTTAGGGCAAAAATTTGGCTGCCAAAAGGTCAAAGTTGAAAGAGTTGACCTTTGCAGATTCTACCAAATTCCTCTCCCAATTTTAAAACACTTGAAATTTTAAATGTAGGTAACTTGGACATGGGTGACTTTATATTTTGATTTAAGACCAAAATAATAAATGTTAAGGGGTCAAAATGTGGGTCAAAGTAAAAAAAAATTGACTTATACTGTTTCTACGAAATTACTCCGACATATTTTGGTCTAAACATTTGAAATCTTACATAAAGTGTATTCACACGTAGGGCAAGTTATGAACAGTACATAGGGCCCGAGCAAAGCCGGGGTGAAGTGCTAATTTAAAAATAAAGATAAATTTCAATTTCCAAAAATTAGCTTCAACCTTCACTTTTGTATAAATAGAATTCTTTCTTTGCTTTGATTTTTATTCAAAGCATTTTATTTACCTTCATCGTTGTCTACTTCTTCTGTGATAGCTTCCACCTCTCTTTGTTGGCAGTAAGTCCCTGACAGAAATGAAAAAAAAAAACAAAAAAAAACATGAATTTCAAAATGAATAAAATTTTCAGATTTTGATCCAGACCATTTTTAAATCAAAACAGATTGGTAATTGTCATCTCTTAAAAAGGAAGTACAAAAAGATAAACAATGAAAACAAAAAATATAGGATGCTGAAAAATGACATTTAGAAAAAAAGGTGTTTAAATATATTAGGCAGATTTATCAACTTAATCAGCTTTTTATTAAGACAAACTGTTAAAATTGTAAAATTTATTAATTGCAAAATGAACAACATTTAGTTAAGAAAACTTTAAAATTCATTATAAAAAAGAAATAGGTACTCTTGCATAATTTGACCCGAATTCTCGTGAATTCCCATCAAGCATGGATCGGGCGAGACCAGCAATTATCGGTAACAGACACAGACTAACAAAAAAAAAAAAAAAAAAAAAAAAAAAAAAACGGAAAAAATACAAATAATAATAAAAAAAACTACCTTGAAAAATGAAAATATGTTTATTTCATTTTAGTATTTAATTTTTTTTTTTTTGCAAAATATTTATCAACAGAAAGTTTTTTTTTTTTTTCTCCAGGAAAAGTTTTTTTAACTGTACAATTGTTAGGTGTAAGTACAAGTTTTTTTTGGTTTTGTTTTGTGTTCTTTTTTGTAACTGTCTTTTTTTTTTTTATTTTCAAGACTTGTTCAGTCAAGTTCCTTTGGTGGCACTGTCCATTTGTACATCTCCAGGAGAAACCATCCTTTGCACACAATCTTTGTAAACATTTGTGTTTACGATTGTTGTTGCATCTCATTTTTTTGGGACAGCAATTTCTTCTCCTGACAATATGAGATTGTCTGCATCAATGTTTTCATTTCTTTTTCTGACATGTATAGATTTATATTCTTGCTTGTCATTTTTCTGTTTGGCGAGTTTGAAAATATATTTGTTTGTCAGCTTTTTTCTTTTTATTTTTTGTTGGTTTAGTCGCTTTCTTCCAATTCGAATGTTGTCTGCTTCCATTTAGATAGCGCTTTTTCATTTGGCTAATCAAACTCCCAAAAATTCAATTAGAATCAATCAGAAAATAAAAGGTCACCCCCACCCCCTTAATATCACTTTAAAAATTACTAAAAACATAACAGAAAAAAAATTAAATAAATAAAATAAAAAGTCGAGTTAGCGTTTCAACATTTGAACAACGCTCGGGGCTGACACCAATGATTACCGGTCTCGCCTGATCCATGCTTGACGGGGATTCATGAGAATTCGGGACAAATTATGCAAGAGTAGCAAGAAATATATAGTTGAACGAAATCATTAAGTCGATTCATTTAAAAAATCAAATTAAAATCAGCTACATTTATCATGGATGGGTTAATCTGTTTCATTCAATATCTTGTGGCTTTATTTATTCATAACTGAAATTTTTAATTACTTTCAGATAAGAGATTATATAATATGGTAAAATTAAAGCGCATATAATATTTGTATCAATATTTATAAGATAATCCCAATCAGACAAAAAAAAAAAAAAGCTCAATAAACGAGATAGAATAACAGTATGAATGAACATTTGGAGTTAAATTCCGTAAATTCAACAAATTTATTATAAAAGTTTGTATTCCTTATTGAACAGAAAATTCAAGAAGTTTCATTCTATGTCTAGGAGACATGACTGTCACATCTGAGAATATAGCCAGAGTAGCCCATAGTAATTATGCCATGATTCACTGGATCTGTGCCTTTAAACTCTCTGACAGAGGCGCTATATATTCATTGAGGTTTAAACTGGGTTTAGCCAGTGTTAAGAAGGTTCTCCGGTGAAGCAGACTGTGCTGGTACAGTCGCTTTCAATTTAGAGATCATAGTGTGTGGCCAAGGAAAATTTAGAGCATTATCATCTCTTGTTTCTATCCTCGAGGCTGCCCACAGAAAAGATAAACTGAATGCATCAATGAGGATTTGAAGAACACTGGCCTCAAATCTGAACAAACAATGGATTGAGAGTGGTGACGAATGAATATTGGAATATTAGCAAAACCCCGGACACGAGGAAGAAAGGGGATTGACAAGATAAAATGAAATGTGATGCAGATGGAATGCATGAAACAAATTTGTTTGATCTTGATGTTTTTCATGTGTTTGTTTTTCCTTTATGTACATGAATCGGTAACAAACATACCAAACCAAAGATGCATTTTTCTTTTCCTATTTAAATTTTTTTTTTAATATTTAAACATTACATTCGCTTATTCTTTATTTTCCATTTTCTTTTGATTTACCCCCCCCCCCCACCCAATTGTTTGAAGCTCAACCCTTTGGCTGACAAATATCGAAAAATTGGCTAAAAACATTAATTACTTCACCCTCAACTGAGAACTTTTCTACAAGGAGGGTGGTGTTTTTTTGCGTCGCCATTTTTTCAAGTTATTGTATTGGTTGGAATGATTTTACTTAATTTCAACATTCCGAATTTCCAGTCGTGTCATGACATTTTTTATTCACTTTCTCTGCCGCCTTTGCATCATGAGTTCAAGCCTGCTTGCCTACTACCACTTTATTTTTTTTCTCAACACACACCTCCAAACACCCGGGCAATGCCAGGCACTCAGACTAGTTATAAAAAAATCTTACAAAATCAACAGTAGTTCCTCTACAGTGCAATGTGGACTACAATGTATTGTGGACTTATTTACTGCGGGAGACATTTGAAGCTTCCTCCCAGTGTACCGCAAAGGGTCCTCAACTACAGCCGACAATCAATCCATTTGATTGAAAAATGAGTGATTTCACCAATTTCAATAACAATTCAGGTCTCCTTGTTAGTGTAATATATATACATAAAAAAAAAAAAAAAAAAAAAAAAAAAACAGGAAAAAAAAAACGAAAATAAACTTACCTCTAAACTCTAATCCTCGTAGCTGGAAGGTGAGCAAACCATTGCCCGTCTCAATGATATGTACCAGTGCGTTGAGGTAATCAGAGGCCATAATGAAGCAATCGCCCTGACAGTAATTTCCCCAGCGCCCCAACATGACATCTCCGCACAGACTGTGCTGCAGGGAGCGGGTAAGGTGCTCGTAGAAGATAGAATTCAAGTTGTTGTCATCTGCACCTAGGCCAAAACAGACGGAATACAAGTAACCAGAATTTAAAGCGACAACAAGCCAGGACAACAAAAACGGCAGCCAACAAAGGAAGCCCACAATATAATGCACGGAGAGGGGGGGGAGTATTCTTCATATTGCAGCATATGTAAAAATTATAATAAAACAAGGGAGAAAACTATATACCATGCTTGTGAAAAATATTAGAAAATTAATCTTAGCATTATGTCCGGGCAGTGCTGGCTAAGGACAGCTAGTTTATAACATTTCTTGCAGAATTTACAATTTTGAAGTGAAAAAAGGTTTAAAACTCGATCAGGGAAATATTTAGACTGATTTCAATATGACTGTTAAACCTTAATTTCACTAGATTAAAAAAAAAAAATCACTAAGTCTAGAAATAAGTTGTCTTAACGAATGTCTAAAAAGATTTTAATCAAGGAGACAGTCTTAGATGTTATCTTCAGTAGATGCCCAGAGCATCTAACCCTGGGGCAAACGAACAGTGACCGCAAACAAAGGGCCAGAACCAGTCAAAGATAAAGGGATCTCATTAGTATAGAAAGAGAGGTAGTTATAGCCAGCACTCCCACCACCATCCAGAAAAGAGGAGAAAGAGTGGGGGTTGTATCTTGGAAAGCAACCTGCTAATACCTGGGAGAAGTTCTTGGCTTTCGGGCCAGGATCAAAGTGTAGTATAGGTTCTGATACTGCACTTCACTTTTTTTAGTCTCGGTTAATGGAGGAGAAATCCTTCATGGCCGATACATTTTTTTATTTTTGCTACTATCCAGAGTGCCCCTTTTTGGGGAGCTGGTTTACTCTCACATTAAAAACCAACCTTGTCTCTAACTCTGCCCTCGTGGGGAGGCAAGTAAACAAAAAGAATATCTGGGAGAGCTATGAAGCAGTTCAACCACATGACCTATCTGTGTAGGTTAGGTTCCCTTGGAGCTTTGAGCCAAGAGACTTTGTTTATGGAACTTGTGCTTCGATCTGGTGAAGCAAAGATTCAATGCTATAAGTTTGTCATTCACCTAAATAGATGGAGACCATTTGTCATTCACCTAAATAGATGGAGACCATTTGTCATTCACCTAAATAGATGGAGACCATTTGTCATTCACCTAAATAGATGGAGACCATTTGTCATTCACCTAAATAGATGGAGACCATTTGTCATTCACCTAAATAGATGGAGACCATTTGTCATTCACCTAAATAGATGGAGACCATTTGTCATTCACCTAAATAGATGGAGACCATTTGTCATTCACCTAAATAGATGGAGACCATTTGTCATTCACCTAAATAGATGGAGACCATTTGTCATTCACCTAAATAGATGGAGACTATTTGTAAACTAAAAAAAAGAGAAGAAAACGGTAATAAACATCTACAAATTAACAACGGGGGTCGCTTGCCTATTTAATTTGCCTGACTTTGAAAAGCTATATATTCCAAATTTTTGGATCGCCACGTGTTGCTTTCGTTTTTCGGTATAAAAAAAGTGAAACTTGATTCAAATAGCCATCTCCCCGGCCCATGGCCGGTGGTCTCCAGAAAGCGATGTAAAGGTTTATTCAATGTCAGCTTTTCACCATCATATCAGACAGTTGCTTTCATTTCGAGACACTCCCTTAATAAACGGGGGAGCTGCTGTTTCTTCCACAAAGTTCGGTAAAAACTGTCCCGCCCAAAATCGTAACTGTTTAACAGCCATTGCTTACGTCATGTTTCAAGGTCAAACATCACGCGACTTTTCCTCACACCTGTCAATTTCACATTATAAACGTTAACTTAAGATACTTATCAATTCCTCTCCCCTTGTGGCTAAGATGGTTAGGTATCTGGCTTTTCCCTTTCGTTTCCACCTTTGCATCAAGGCTTCAGGGTTCAAGCCTACCTTGCTACTAAAACTTTTTTTTTCTTTTACACCTCCAAACACCCGGGCATGTTTTGAAGATATAACATATTAGAAATATTTGGAATCAAGTCTCCCTTTGCTGTTATTTCAGATCATTTTAAATCATACAACAAGCTTTAGTCAACCCCTCCATCAAAACTAGAGGTTTTGGGGAAATATCAAATATTTTGTAATTCATATGCAAAACTTAGAAAACAAATAACTGATTGAAATATTTTATGGTTGTAAAAAAGTGCCAAAAATAGGCTCTGGATAATGAATTATTCCCTTAATGTGCGACCTTAAGGGAATATGCCACATAGTTCACTACACAACTCAGGTCATTACCTTTCCAACAAGCCTTCATTTGTCAAATTCTCATCATTGGTCACCGAGATTTGGAATTTATAAAGTTGCCAAAAAAGGTGATATATATATATATATATATATATATACTTGAATAATGAAGTGCTCACATTTTTGGTTCTACGTGACGAAACTACATGAAAATTTGCAGACTTTTTGAAGATTATAATACTATTCTATGGTTAAAATTTTATGACAGTAGGTAAAAAAGAACCTATATTTTCAAACCAATAAAATATGCCCAAATTTACCTACATTTGTATATATATATAGTGCCCTGGCAGGCCACTTTTAGTTTTGCCACCTTGGAATGAATTTTGCTTAGGGTTTTTTTTTTTTTTTGCTTGGTTGTCTCCTCTGTAGCCTTGCCAGACAACTAATAAAATATACAGGCATTTAAGAGAATCAAATTTTAAATAAAGAATAACACGTTATGAAGGCCGTACAAAGCAGGGCAGTATAAAGACAATAATATATTTAATTGAAGGAGGGAGGGGGAGAGAAAGGTTCTTGTCTAGAATTCCTACCATGTTAAAAAAAACAAAAAACAAACATGAAAAATCTGCATGATGCACACACCCGTGACAAAAAAATCATATTCCAAAAATTATGTAAATCAATATAGTTTGATTTTTAAATAGGAAAATCAAATTTTATGAGTATCTGAAAAATGACTGTCTCATCTGCCACTTCGAAAAAAATTTCAAGAAACAAAGGCAGATAACTCAACCATAATTCAAAACTTGCTAGATTTATTTTGTAATGCCTACGAATTTGCATTAATTGCTAAAAAAATGATTTTCTTTATAAAAAACAAAACTTTCTGATCAATTTACGTAATTTTTTGGAATATATTTCCATTTCCTCACAGGTACGTACAGATATTTATTTTTGTTTTTAATATAAGCGAAATTCTGACAAAAACTAAAATCAATTACTAAGCGAGTCAATAAAGAAAACAAACAAAAGCAGACGAGGAGAACATGTATAACGACAGATTTTTTTTTCTTTCGATTGAATTTAACAACAGTGACAAACAGGAATACGATATAGACTTTAAGACTAAAATTTTGACAAAATGTATGAGTAAAATTAGAAACAAGAGGATTAAAGAAAATAAAATCGCACAAAATGAAATCAAAATAAGATGCCAGAAGAGATCGATATTTCATGTAAAAATTAGAAGGTCGGAATAACCCGCTAAAACTTAGTTTCGGTATTTCTGTGTATAGGCTGAACTCCCACTCTTGTACTCTCCACCATTTTAGCTTTTCATCACTCCAATCGCTTTCATATATGTATATATGAAGATTTTGCTAATAGTAATTTACATTTTGACCAGTTGGATTTTACCTTATGATTCTACTTTTGCAAAGGAACGTTGCCTTTCATTCTGGATACTTGATCGAGCATGATTGGATTTTACCTTCAATGCGGCAATCTTCATATTGGCTAATTTATAGGTTAACACTCTTCACTTGAATTCCACTTACCCACTGCCAAAAATGAGATTCTATTTTTTTTTTTTTTTTTTTTTAAGTAATTACGTTTGAATTGTGGATACCCTGAAAACTTGACCCCCCCCCAAAAAAAAAAAGATTATTATTTCATAATTTAGAGTAACGAATGAGTTTGGTTGATAAATATAACATAAAATATTATTCCATTCCAGGGCTATTCTAAATTTTTAGGGCAGTTAACCCTTTTTTTTTTTTTCTAACTTAAGTTGAGTGACAAGGTTGTAAACTACACGGTAAACGTAAACTCCCCTCCTCAATTTTTTTTTTTTTTTTTTTTTTTAAACAAACACAGGATTTATCTCCCATAGCAAAGAAAAAAAGATCAAGTCTGGAACGTAAAAACAACACTCTTTTCTATTCCAGGAGTACCACTCTAATTGGATGTCTGAACTCCATGTCCTTTTTTTTGCTTCAATCTATTTTTCCTTTTCTATGTCCCTTTAATTTTATATTTTCAATGTATGTCCTAAATAGCAAAATAATATCAATCCATAATAAATATTTTGGTAATGACTTTCCTCTGAGGAGATGAACCATACATCGAAAATCCATGGATTAAGTTACTTTAAATGTTGTATTCCTCGTTCGAACAATAAATTTTTGTTTTGAAAATTATATTTTCTGAAAGAAATTTAAATACAAAACCTACAATTTTTAATTTGCTCTATCTAGCATATTGAGCAATTTTATTTGGCTTGAAATGACTTACATAAAAATATTACCTCCCAAAAATATTTGTAAGACTTTGAACAACAAGATCGATTAACCTGTGATCTAATTCATCTCATTATCTGCATTATATATATATATATATATATATATATATATAACTACTTGTTTATTGTTATATAAACATGCTCACATCCCGCTGCTACAAATAGCCACTTGTTTCAATCAAACAACAGATATCATCAGGCAGCGACTTGACTATTCAAAAGTTCAATGAAGGTTATTCATTGAACTTTTGAATAGTCAAGTAACTGCCTGATGATATCTGTTGTTTGATTGAAACAAGTGGCTATTTGTAGCAGCGGGATGTGAGCATGTTTATATAACAATAAACAAGTAGTATCAGCTCTTTTTATTGAGCACTATCTAACAACCTCGTTGAATTCATTAGTCCATTACTTTTGAATATAAAAAAACCCGAGTATATATATATATACATATAAATATATATATATATATATATAATGCAGAGACTGTAAATTAGAATTTACAAGAATTTATTGTTCAACAGGATATTCAAAAAGAAATATCAAGAGTTTCTTAATTCGCAGCGTTTCAAAGAGTGCATTCTTTTTATCAGAGGGAAGATTTTAGCAAATGAATCTCATAGCAAAGCTATGAATTCGCTGTTACTGTCATGAATTGTATGGACCTTTACTATGGTCAGGTGAAATAAACTAAGTATTATGGTATCTGTTCGAAGTACAGGAATGATTATGGATTAGTATTTAAAGAAAAAATGAAAAATTTAACCACATTCAACCATCACCTTTGGCATAAAGCACTTATTCTAAGTCAACAGGCTATAACGTTTGCCCATTTTTAACAGGCAAAGAAGCTAATATATATCAGGATAAAACACACAATATGAAATGGAGACAATGTATAAAAAGACAAAAGAAAAAAATTAAACACAGGAAGAAACAAAAGTCAAATGAGTTTTTAGTTCAGTTTTTTTTTTTTTTTTACACACACTCGCATTAGTGATATGAGGATTCCATTTTCACTTGATTCCACACTAAATTCAAATAATACAATTACTGATTCAGATTCGTTTTCAAATTTTTACATATTTAACAACAGAAATATTAAATTTCTTGATTACCATAAAACGTTAAATATGCAGATATTTTCTCAAATGTAAAAAAAAAAAAAAAAAAAAAAAAAAAAAAATAAAAAATAACACTATAGGTTGATCTATAGATTTTCGTTTTACTGTTTGCTTAAAATCAATAAATATTTATTATTTTATCATTATTAACAGCAATGGAAGATTTTGCTTTAAACAAAATCAAAAAAAAAAAAAAAAAAAACCCCAAAAAGAATCATTTTAGCATCGGAAAACATACAAATTTTACCGATTCCGACACCCCCAAAAGTTCCGTTTTTTTTCTGATTCATGATTCCAATTAATCGTCCCAACACTAATGCGTGTGTGTGTGTTTATATATATATATATATATATATATATGTGAATAAAAAGGAAAAACCTAAAAGAGTAAAAACAAAATTAAATCAACGTTTCGTCCCCATTTCAAGGGACATCATCAGGATTTCTAGGCGAGGATGTACAGGAAAACGGTCATATCACATGCGAAAGAGGAGAAGTTTAGTTCTCTTTCTGTTCTGTTTTTTTTTTTTCTCTCCAGAACAGAAAGAGAACTAAACTTCTCCTCTTTCGCATGTGATATGACCGTTTTCCTGTACATCCTCGCCTAGAAATCCTGATGATGTCCCTTGAAATGGGGGACGAAACGTTGATTTAATTTTGTTTTTACTCTTTTAGGTTTTTCCTTTTTATTCACATAACGTCTAAAGCATCATTTATATCTTGCTTTATTTTATTCATATATATATATATATATATATATATATACATACATAAGAGACGATATATATATATATATAAGAGACGAATATTGGCTGAAGAGAGCTTGATAAGGATACCTTAAACGGGCCTTATTATCGGGCTTGAAACCGACGGTACCAATGACCTGTCTCAACTAACAACTTTCTGTACACAAAATATAAGTACGCTCTTAAAATTTGGATTTTCCTTTTAATTGAGCACTCTGCTGGAATTCTTTTTCCAAAAAAAAAAAAACTAATCATATATATATATATATATATATATATATATAAGAACAACTTGAAACATCTGAAATTTCACAAAGAAAGCATGTAAGTAAACTGACCTGGATTTCTATCTAATTGGGAGGCAAGACAAGTGTTACTGTGGTCAACTCTCTTTGTGCTGAAATAAATTTTGTTAATGCATTTTAGTCAGGAATAACAACAAAAAAGGATAGCTCCTTATATCAAATAGCTTCATGCGTTGTCTAAAGCGATTTCCATACGAAACAATGTTTCTTAATTCCTAAAATCATTTCAATCGTGTGGAACTAGTTTGAACTAGATTGTTGCTCCCTTATTTTATTTTTTTTTTTGATAAACTGCAGAATTGCAAAATCACAAATTTACTGCAACAAACACATCTAACAATGCCAGCTCCGATATTGAAATATAGTTAGTATATCAAATGTATCGTGTATACTTAAGAGATATTAAATACGAGCTCGATAAAACAAAAACTCTCAAACTGACTGGAACTCTTATGTACTTATATATCGGTGTGTTTGTTAGAAGTATTTCAATTACTTTTTTAATAGGATTTTTTTTTTCTTTTTTTTTCTTTCTGAATTTTTGAGATGACTATTATTTGTATTATTTGTATTATTTTCACAACGTTTCTGCCAATTTATTTCGGACTATTATCCTCATCTTCTGATTGTTGTTTCATGATGTTTCGGCCAACTATTACTCTAGCCTTCGTCAGGTGGTAACCATGACGAGATAGGAACTCTGAATTTTCTAACTGTATCCTCGGCAATTACTACCTTCCATAGTTGTTGTCGCCTCACCACGAAGGCCAGAGGAATAGTTGGCCGAAAAGTCGTGAAACAACATTTGAAAGATGAGGATAATAGTCCACAATAAATAAATAAAGAATACTAATCTCAATGAATTCCAATTAAAAATAATGTTTCTGTCAATGTAACCTCAGACCTTCTTAAGATGCATCTTGTCGAATTCATGAATCTTTCTGTTGAAATTGGAAATTTGCACAAATTTTCAAACAGAAACATTCACGGGGGTAGCATGCTCTTGTTTCATCAACCATGACTGGATAAAAGTCTTAAGTAATTCGCAAGTGTATTTTTGAGTGTCGCCTAAACTGAGAATTGAACCTTCAACCTCCAAGAAAGTGTAACTTACAACTGAATTTTACTCTTTTGGAGGTTGTAGGTTCAATTCTCAGTGCAGGTGCCACTCAAAATACAATTCCGAATTACTTGGAGCTTACCCAGTCATAGCTGATAGAATGAGAGCATGCTACCTCCAGTGGTTAAAGAAATGATTTTGTTGGAAATTTCATGCAGATTCCAGAATTCAACAAGGTACATTTGAAGAAGGTTGGAGGTTACATCAACTGAAACGCGAGAATAACACACAAAATGAAAATAGTAGGCCGAAGTATCCAAATAATATGAATTATTTTTTTAAAGTTTGTTTTATGTTATGCTATTTCATTTTTTTTTTTTAAATTTAAATAATTTTTTTTAAATGAATTATTATCATGCAATACTTATATAATTATGAAAGTTATTGACACTAGAAACACACACACATACTTTATTAAAAAAAGTTTCATTAAAAAAAAAAAAATAAATAACATTTTCATACTATTTTATTATTGGTTGAAAAAGTTTTATTTTAACTCCTATTATAAACTAAACGTTTTATTTTTTAATTAAAAAATTTTAGTTATCAATTTTTATAATTTAAAAAAAATTAGTATTTTTTTATTTTGTAATTCATGAAAAAAAAACATTTTTTTTAATTTTATTTTTAATTTAAAAGTTTTGTTTTTTTCCACAAATTTATTTTAAAATTAACAGAAAAAGGATGAAAGCAATTAAAAATTTAAAAAGATGAAAAATGAAAATAGAAAAAAATAAACAAAAGTAAGACTTGAAAATTCAGACTTTAAAAATTTAATTTAAAAACAATTAAAAAATTTTTTTTTTATCAAATTAAAAAAAAATTTATCAAATTAATTAAAAAATTTTTTTTATCAAATTAATTAAAAAAATTTATCAAATTAATTAAAAAAATTTTTTTATCAAATTAATTAAAAAAATTTATCAAATTAATTAAAAAATTTTTTTTATCAAATTAATTAATAAAAATTTTTTTTTTTTTTTTTTTTAAATTTAAGAATTTTAAAATATTAAGAATTAAAAAGAATGCAAGAACATAAATTGTTAAAAATCCATACTTATAATCTCTCTCCCAAAACTTGACCGGCCGGACATAAGATGTAATGAAGATGGCACTCCCGAGGAATGGATTGAGTGGGGTGGAAAAAATTGCTGAGACTGCTGCCTGAACGAACAGCATAGCTGAATCTGGGTTCAAATAGTTAAGAGAAAAATAAATTATCTGGTTGTTATTTGGTTCTCAAACATTACATACACAGTGACTGTCCCCTCCACCCATGTTAAAATTTGTGTTGATGATGATGATTTTTGTTTACTTATTAGGGAGCCAATAATAGGGGTTTCAGTTAGCTGAGATGTTTTTGGTCAATGAAAAAAATAGCTCAAACCAAGATGAATTTCTTACCCTGAAGGACCATGGTACCTCACCAACTTACGAACTTGTGGTCCCACACTATACAAAATTTAACATAAAATGATACTGTTGGAGACGCCCCTCCAGGGGATTAATCGACTATCTCATGATGTCACTTCCGTTGGTGACGTCACTTCCGGGATCGAGACTGGTGCCCGCAGATTGGCACGTGACCAACCTGGACGTGTGCAAACGTCCTACAGTTGAGCAATGGTATTCTCAGTTCGATTTTGCCTGTAATATATGTGAATATAAGTTTCATTCCTACAAATCCTTACCATTTCCAGGCCATTATATTTTTTTAGGACGATTAACCAAAAATAAAGAAATCATTCTTTGAGTAAATAAGTCGTCTACCTCTCTGAATCGTTTGAAATGAAGCAAAGCAGAATGAATCAAAAATAGGAAGAGAGAGAGAAAACAGAAACTGAAATAAGATCAAGCCAAATAAGAAAATACAAAAAAGTATGTAAAATCCCAAGCAATTCGGTAGAAATTTGTGTTTGCTTTAAAGTGAAAAAAGTTTTTTTTTTCTGAAGAAGAAAAACTAAAGTCTGCCTTTTTCTGATTTATAAAAAAAAAGTGGAAGTCTCACATCCATGGGTCAGACACAGCAAAGATCATCTGGCTGAGAGACATTGTGGAGGTTGGATAGTCCTCTTCATCTCTCCTAGATCTGTAACACACACTGTGGATCAGAGTTTAGGACATTGTGAGGGGGGGGGGGGTATGGTAATAAGTGGATCTGAACACTTGGGCAATCTCTTAATATATTAACTGGTGAACTGTGCCCAGGCAAGCAGGAAAATAAACAATGGAAATTCCAGCCTCCTCTCCTCTCAGTCTGTGTACTCATTCACAAAGCAATAGCTTCAGAATCATTCCATGATTGGCGAAGATGCCCGGGGGGGTCAGCTGAAGATCTGGTTACACACCATTAAAGCTGATATAAAACCTAGCTCTGACCAACAGGTTACAGTGTTTGTCGCTGGTCCTAGGGTAGACACTCAGAACCCAACATGTGGTAGAGTCAGTCACAAAGGAGACAAAGAATAGGAAAAAAACTTCAACTCACAGGTTTTAAGAAAAGCCCTTTCTTCATTATTCTCCTCTCACACGGGACTTCTTGTTATGGCTGTGACATCACTCACGTCTCTAACGTGATTGTGATCTCTAACATGTCCGCAGGTCTGTGCACATGTTCTTTTCGTAGTCTTTTTCTTTTTCCTTACCGTGACGTCACTTTGTACACGGCTTGGCAGTTGCATACAGCTGCCATACGCATGTCTGCACTTTGTTACACATGCAGAAATTTAAATGTAACGGATACAAACATCTCATAGATGCTGGAAAGCTTTGTACTCTAATAGCTTTTTTTTTTTTCCCCCTCGAACTGCAAGACTTTGGAATTTCTTCTCGGTCTCCTTTTTCCATTACTGTACTAAACAATAACTCTAAAACCACTCCAAGATTGATACAAAAGCTAAAGCTGATGTCAAACCTAGCTCCGATCCACAGGTTTAAGGTTGTTTGCCACTTGCCCCGAAGTTGGTTGCCCATAAATATCTTAGCTGTTGGGGACCATCATGTGGAGTTTACCTTCATTCAGGATACTGCAGGTTCTATGAGAGGAGCCAGTTTAAACCATCCTTGATGAATATTGTTTGACGTCTAACTGTACTGATATGCAGAAATTTAAATGTAATGTGAACAGACATCTCAGATTTGGTCCAAAATAGTAGCCCTTAAATTAACTGGCAATATGGGGTGAAAAATATATAAAAAACATTTATGCAAGACAAAGGATACGAGGTACGCTGAATGGCTGAGCAAATGCATGAAAGGCTGACCCCCAGGTAATCTGCCAGGGAGCAATATAAGTAAAGATGAACTTTAATTTCAGCAGGAGATCACAGAACTGAAAATGGAGGAAAAAAAAAAAAAGAGATGATGAACAATAAGAGTTAAACAAAAAAGAAACATTTATGGAGAAAAATTTTTTCGGTGCTTATATAGTATTGGCCAGAAGTAAAAATCGCATTCTAAATATAAACTCTTTAATACATCATGCAAAAATAAATATCCTCACCAAAAATTAGTAAAAAAAAATATCTAGTTGAATTTTAAATAACCCCAGTTTCTGTATTTTACCAATTAATACAGACACACTTAATCAATAGAGAACCACATCATTATCATTCTCTCTCTTCTGATCTTGAGCATGTGGTACAATGGGGAAAGAGGTGGCTGGTTACTTTTAATGACTCCATCTCTACACAATCTACGCTCTGATGCCAATCTGGCACCAGTTGAAATGAATGGCTCTCGTCTTGGGGAGGCTCCAAGTTTTGACAAGCTTCTGGGCTTGACCTTTACGTCTGACCTGAAATGGAACACGTATATCAAATCCATTGCCAAGGTCGCTGGAAAAATGGTGGGATTCTTCTACCACTACAGTAGATATCTCACTCCTGATGCAATTCTCTACCTATTTAAAAGCCAGGTACGGTCAACGATGGAGTACTGTTGCCACATCTGGGCAGAAGCTGATAGATGCAGTTTCTACCTTGACGGAGTTCAAAATAGACTTTGTAGCCTAAAGGGGATGCCCTTTTCTCTTTCCTGCAACATCTTTCTCACAGAAGAGACGTTGTGGGCCTGTCTCTGCTTTATCATTATTTTCATGGCAAGTGCTCGTCTGAGCTCCAATCTAAGGTCCCCAGTCGCCAATCTTTCATGAAAAACACTTGTCTAGCTGAAAACACTATCAATATTTTCCCACACTCTTTATCTGTGCCTAAACCTAAATGTAGATTCCATGAACAAAGCTTCTTTCTGAGAACTGCGCGCCTGTGGACCTCTCTTCCAATTGCCTGCTTTCCAGCTGACTACAATCTGATTGTCTTCAAGTCCAATGTAAACAAGTTCTTGATAAACCGTCACCCTGAGTAATCCAATTAACAAAATTCCCACTACTTATGTTTACTATGCTATAATCACATTGACTACTGTATACCCATTAATCCTTATCCTCGAGTGGCCTCCGGACCTTAATAAGTGGTGATTCCTGTGTAAAAAAAAAAAAAAAAAAAAAAAACATAACTTTTGGTGTAGATACCTATGTACTAAACAGTTTTCCTTTTAATTTATTTAGAAAGTCAAAAACTACAAAAGCAACAACCACAATATTAATTTATTTATTGCGGACTATTATTCTCATCTTTATTAGTTGTTGTTTCACAACGTTTCAGCCAACTATTCCTCTGGCCTTCGTCAGGTGGTAACCGCGATGGATAGGAACTTCGAATCTCCTAACTGCATTCTCGGCAATCACTGCTATCCGTAGTTGTTGTCATCTCACCACATTTTGGTCAAGTAAGCCTCTTGCCGGCTTTGGGTAGGATTGAAACCGCTATCTTCAGACAATGCTCATCTGGAACCGTAGAGATTCAATGTCTCTATCAACTGCACCACAACTAATAAAGTCCGCAATAAATAAATATAAATAATACTAATCTCAATAATGAATTTCAATTAAAATAATATAACCACAATGTTAGCATTGTCTTAACCAGCATTGCCTTAGATGTAAAATATCAAAAATTTAGAAGAAAATTATTCGTTCTTTGGGGGTCAACTGGATCAGGTTTCGTCGGAGCTGGTTTTTCAATGTTATTATGTACTAAGTCAGAAATAAAATGCCGACTAATTCCATGAGAAATCTATTATGTAAAGGGGAGCTGTGTGTACATGCGCATGCGTGTGAGTGCATGTATATATATTTGTGCATGTATGTGTGTTTGGGGAAGGTGTATGTGTGTATTCAGCTAGAAAGGAATGATCTGGGCAAAAGAGAAAGAGGAGGTTTAGGGAGAGGGAGGAAAAAAGAAAGAAAAAAAAAAAGTAGAGATACAAGTTTTAATAGAAGTGGGTTAAATTTTTGCCCTAGACATTGTCGGGTAGCCCTGCTAATCGATTACATAGAGTAAAAAACAACAAACCTTTGTTGTGTGTATACTTACTTTGCAAAAAATAATAGACATGATAAAGAAATCTAGAAGGAATGTTTCAGTCGCTGCCTTGTAGTCGTACTTGAAGAACAGAACAGTGAAAGCCAAGATCATGTGTTGCTTGAGGGTATCGGAGAAGGAAAATCTTAGCAGCTTCAGTCCACACACGACCACAATCACCGAACCAAAACTGGCAAGAAAAAAAGTAGTTTTTTGGTTGTTGCAAACTGTCTGGCTCAGACTAAGGGATAAAAATATGTAGTTTGCTTGAAGCATTGTATGGGATAGGTATGTAATAGAGATTTAGAAGGCTATAACAATGCGAGGAATGAGATATAGTCGGAGCTGATGAGGAAAGACGAAAACAAGTGACAATTTACAAAGCAATAAGTATATACATATGTATGTCTATATATGCATATATTTATTCATTTGTATGAAGTATAAATGTCTTACTTGTGTAGTATGTTGTACGTGACAATATACATTATATTTTGGGAAAAATTTCCCCTTTTCAAATGGTGGATGTAACGGATCTATTCAAAGCATACTGGATGAAGGAGCGAAAAAAATGAATTAAATGGCTATGTGGAGCCTCACAGCAAATGTAAGGAGGGGGTTTATATGTATAGCGTGTTTTGGGTAATTAACATTATTGTTATAGTTGTTAGATTTTTTTCTTTTTTGTTTTTATATATATTTTGTCCCCCCCTAGTTCATAACTTGTTGCTTTTGCAGGATCTTTATTTTATTTTGTATATTCTATATCTATTTCATTGCCTTTTTTTGTTTTCTGCTGCTTTGTATTATTCATTTATTTATTCATGTTGTTGCTTGTTCAGTGGAATGCCCTAGTCCATATAGGTCAAGCGAGTTGCTGGCTGGCTTGCATGGGTTAACAAAGGAGGAGGAGGTGAAAGAGGAGGGGAGAAGGAGTGTGGGATGGGATGCTCTCGGTTGAATTTGAAAAGGGGAATTTTTTCCCCCGAAATATAATGGATATTGTCACAGGTACCACAAGTAAGACATTTGTACTTCATACAAATCAATAAATATGTATATATAGACATCTATGTATATATACTTATTTATTTGTAAATTGCCACTTGTTTTCGTCTTTCCTCATCAACACCAACTATATCTCATTCCTCGCATTGTAATAGCCTTCTAAATCTCTCCTACAAAAAAAAAGAAATATTTTTTACAGAATCAATCTTTAAAATAAAAAAATAAAAATCAATATTGTTAAATTCATTGCATTTGTTTTTTTGTTTTTTTTCATCATCCCAGTCACCAAGGCTGACTTTGTTCATTCATCATTTCCAACCTTCAAATAATACTCTTCATCATTCAACGAATAATCCATCCATCTCATCAAAATTTATCCTCAAATGGACTTTGGCCTTTTTAAGTAGTGACTTATTTTTGAAAGAACAAAAATTTTTTTAATTAATAGATAAAGAAATCAAATGGTTTTACTTACTGAAGTCCAAATTTTTTCACAATGGTTGGGGCGGATAGTGTTAAGGCACAAAGAAAGACGACTGGGTATATAATGTTCCTCTCGACAAACCGTAACCATATATACAACTTCTCAAAACACATAACTGGAGCCGGCTCTGCAAAAACAAACAATGGTGGTTTAGGGTTAATGAAAGCATTTCTTTGTTTCGATTTGTCTTGTTTTGATTTCTTTTTTTTTTTAACTAAACGTAATCAAGATGAAAACATAAAAACATATCATGTTTCTGAATTTTTGAGATGAGGATTATTTGGATTCTTCAGACTACTGTCCTCATCTTGAGTGTCATCTTCACAACGTTTCCTCCGATGTAACCTCTGACCAACCGCAAGTATATTCCCAAGGACCCATAGTGCAGTGGTTAGAGTACTTGGAAAAACTAAGTTGCAAAAGTGACGTTCTTCTGAAAGTTCATGGATTAATCCTCAATGTGAGCAACTGAAAATATAATTGCCAATTACTTAGGACTTCTATTCAGTTATGGTTAACAGAAGGAGAGCATGCTACCCCCACCCACCTGAATTAAATTGTTCTGTTTGAAATTCTGTGCAGATTTCCCAAGTCCAACAAGATACACCTGAAGAAGGTTAGAGGTTACATCAACGAAAACATTGTGAAAATGATATTCAAGACGAGAACAATAGTCGGGAGAATCTAAATAATATAAATAACATATTTAAGGATCAAAATTTGAAAATTAAAAAGATGCATAAAGCCAACATTGACGAGAAATGCAAGGAAGTTATTTTAACTATTCATTTTTTTTTTTTTAATTTGTTGGCACATTAAGTTAAAAGTAAACATATCCCATGCGTCCAATTTAGAACCAGACATATCCCATGCGTCCAATTTAGAACCAGACATATCCCATGCGTCCAATTTAGAACCAGACATATCCCATGCGTCCAATTTAGAACCAGACATATCCCATGCGTCCAATTTAGAACCAGACATATCCCATGCGTCCAATTTAGAACCAGACATATCCCATGCGTCCAATTTAGAACCAGACATATCCCATGCGTCCAATTTAGAACCAGACATATCCCATGCGTCCAATTTAGAACCAGACATATCCCATGCGTCCAATTTAGAACCAGACATATCCCATGCGTCCAATTTAGAACCAGACATATCCCATGCGTCCAATTTAGAACCAGACATATCCCATGCGTCCAATTTAGAACCAGACATATCCCATGCGTCCAATTTAGAACCAGACATATCCCATGCGTCCAATTTAGAACCAGACATATCCCATGCGTCCAATTTAGAACCAGACATATCCCATGCGTCCAATTTAGAACCAGACATATCCCATGCGTCCAATTTAGAACCAGACATATCCCATGCGTCCAATTTAGAACCAGACATATCCCATGCGTCCAATTTAGAACCAGACATATCCCATGCGTCCAATTTAAAACCAGACATATCCCATGCGTCCAATTTAAAACCAGACATATCCCATGCGTCCAATTTAAAACCAGACATATCCCATGCGTCCAATTTAAAACCAGACATATCCCATGCGTCCAATTTAGAACCAGACATATCCCATGCGTCCAATTTAAAACCAGACATATCCCATGCGTCCAATTTAAAACCAGACATATCCCATGCGTCCAATTTAAAACCAGACATATCCCATGCGTCCAATTTAAAACCAGACATATCCCATGCGTCCAATTTAAAACCAGACATATCCCATGCGTCCAATTTAAAACCAGACATATCCCATGCGTCCAATTTAAAACCAGACATATCCCATGCGTCCAATTTAGAACCAGACATATCCCATGCGTCCAATTTAGAACCAGACATATCCCATGCGTCCAATTTAGAACCAGACATATCCCATGCGTCCAATTTAGAACCAGACATATCCCATGCGTCCAATTTAGAACCAGACATATCCCATGCGTACAATTTAGAACCATACATATCCCATGCGTCCAATTTAGAACCATACATATCCCATGCGTCCAATTTAGAACCATACATATCCCATGCGTCCAATTTAGAACCAGACATATCCCATGCGTACAATTTAGAACCATACATATCCCATGCGTACAATTTAGAACCAGACATATCCCATGCGTCCAATTTAGAACCAGACATATCCCATGCGTCCAATTTAAAACCAGACATATCCCATGCGTACAATTTAAAACCAGACATATTCCATGCGTCCAATTTAAAACCAGACATATCCCATGCGTCCAATTTAAAACCAGACATATCCCATGCGTCCAATTTAAAACCAGACATATCCCATACGTCCAATTTAAAACCAGACATATCCCATACATCCAATTTAAAACAAATTATCCCCCATTATGAACCAATTAGTTTCTGAAATTTGGTGGGCAAGTCTGGCATAGACTAGAATTTACTTTTATCAAGTATCGTTAAATTGTAGCCAGATGAGGAGGAGGGGATTACCTTGCACAATAAGAGACGTAGATTTAAAAAAAAAATAAATAAATAAAAGGCAATACTAAAAATAAAAGATATTAGAAAAAAAAGGAAAAGGCTTAAATACCATCCGCTTCCAAATGTTTCTCTTTATAACTCGGAAGGATGGGGTCATAGCAACACAACCATGGCATCTCCTTACGCAGTTGAGGGATGATGTAGTGGATTATGAAGCCAACAGCTACAGCTAGATAACACAACACATCGCTGAGGTATGGCTAAAAAGAGAAAAATAAAAGGTTGAAAATAAAAATATGGCTAAAAAGAGAAAAATAAAAGGTGGAAAATAAAAGGTTGAAAATAAAATTTTTTTTTGAAGATTTTTAAAACTTAATCTGCTTTCCCAACTATACTAACACACACAGAAGTTTAAATGCAATGTAAACAGACATCTAGCTGCTCCCTATAATATGGTCTCTAATTCACAGTAGTCCATTATATCTAAGTGGTAATCTGCCTTGCTTGGAGTGAATGGTCCTTGTTCAGAATAACAAAAAAAAAAAAAAAAAATTGGAAAATTACATTTCAACAAGAAGCAATTACTACATTACATAAAACATTTTCTTTAAAGATCTAGCTATTTAAACAAAAGAAGTAACCCATAGTTTTGAATCTGGTTATTATTTAAGTATAACTTGCAATTATTTCGAAAGAATTAATTAATTTTCTACTTTATCATTAAAAAAGAAATTTTGGATGTGAAACTGATTTTGAAATAACAAATAAGTAGATTGCATTTGTTTTAGTTGAAATTCAATTTTATGATTTTCGTAAATCTGAAAAAGCAGTGAATATATAAGCAAAATTTTCTTCATAAAAATTTAAAAAATAGAAGATAAAAATAAAATAAAAGATAAAAATATAGTAGGTAAAAAAGTTAAAAAACAAAAGATAAAAAAGTATATAAAAACTTTTAAAAGTAGATACAAAATTTAAAAAAATAGAAGATAAAAATAAAAGATAAAAAATTAGAATAGAAGATAAAGAAATTTAAAAAAGTAGAAGACAAAATATTAAAAAAAATAGAAGACAAAATATTAAAAAAAATAGAAGACAAAATATTAAAAAAAATAGAAGACAAAATATTAAAAAAAATAGAAGACAAAATATTAAAAAAAATAGAAGACAAAATATTAAAAAAAATAGAAGATAAAAAAATTTTAAATATAGAAGATAAAAATTTTAAATATAGAAGATAAAAATTTTAAATATAGAAGATAAAAATTTTAAATATAGAAAATAAAAAATTTTATTAAATAGAGAATAAAAAATTAAAACAATAAAAGATTAAAAATTTTAAAATAGATAAAAAAATTTTAAAATAGATAAAAATATTTTTTTAAATTAGATAAAATATTTTTTTTAAATTAGATAAAATATTTTTTTAAAATTAGATAAAAAAATTTTTTTAAATTAGATAAAAAATTTTTTTAAATTAGATAAAAAATTTTTTAAAATAGATAAAAAATTTTTTTAAAATCGATAAAAACAAAAAAATAAGATAAAAAATTTAAAAAGATAAAAATAAAAAATTAAAAAATAGTAGATAAATTTAAAAAATAGATAAAAATAGAAGATAATTTTTTTTAAAAAAGTCACTCAATGAGAGATAAAATCTAAAGCAGAGTTTCAATTTAATAAGGTAACAAAATTAACATAAAAAAAAACAAAAAAAAAAACGGAAAAAATGAAATGTAAAAATAAGGCGAAAAATGTGAAATAAAAACAGAATTGTTTCTCACCTGAAGGACAGGACTGCTAAAAACGGTACTAACATGAACTGCAAACATGATGATTGCAAATAATATACAAACTAAAAGATCTGATTGTAGCCGATCACTCTGAAAAAAAAAAAAAAAAAAAAAAAAAAGACAAGATACAAATTAAAATTACAAAATATGCACGATAATCCTTTCTAACAAGAGAAATCAGATAGTTTCGGATAAAACATGGATGAAGTCTTGACCATAAAAAAAAAAAAATGAATTCATATTATTCGGATTATCCTTGGATGTAAATTTTTTTTTTCAAGTATATCTTGTTGAACTCAGAAATCTTTCTGTAAAACTCTGGAATCTGCATAGAATTCTAAACAAAACCCTTTATTCAATCCCCGGGGGTAGCATGTCCTCGTTCCGTTATCCATGGCCGAGTAGAAACCCAAAGCAATTCGCAATTGTATTTTGAGTGTCATCCACACTGGAGATTGAACCTTCAACCTCCAGATCAGTGTAACTTACAAGCAAAATTTATCAATTCATCCATGCAGATAATTTTTGTTCGAATTTTGGGAGCCTTAAATAAATTCTTGTTTTTAGACGTACAATCTTATGATAGATCAATACTTATTAATGAAGATTATTATCTATATAGCTATAAAGTTTTGTTTTTTTGCTCTGACATTGATATTAAAAGCCTACTTTTTCAATTTAAAAAATTATTAAAACAAACTTTATAATATACTCAGCCATGGATATAAAAGCGACTTCATGTAGATCAATTAACTTGCATATGCCTTTGAAAATGTGTATTAATTACTTATGTATTTTTCGTGGTTTCTCATTTCACTATTACACTGAATTCTATTTATGCATAGTTTCTACATTCTGCATAATTGTGACGAATTTAAGAGAAAATGTTCATCACATGAAAATAAATATATATATATGAAAGACCTTGTGTGTGTATGTGTGTAAAGTCTGTATAAAACTCCTCTCTCAATATTTGGTCTAAAGAGTTGAAATTTGATATATAGGGTATTTGGACCTGTAACACATTTTTTATTTGCTTTTTAGCCAGTAGAATTGCTGCTGAGGGATCAAAATTAAAAACAACATTAACCATGGCCCGGCATAATTCAACTGTAACCATTTTTTTCTGCACATGTGCTAATTAAAAGTTAAAGATTAAACGTTATTTTTTTGCAGTTTTTGTTATACGTATAGATTTAGGTTAGACGTTAACAGATAAGGCTGGAGAGCTATATGTTTTGGTTTTAATTCAGCTGATGACACAAGTCACTTTTTTACTTTTTAAATCACACACACACACACACACACACATATATATATATATATAAAAAATCAATAGAAATTTTGCTCTATAATAATATGAAATCTGCATGTGTTAAAATATATTTAAGCATATTTTATGACTGAGCAATGCCAGGTGGCCTAGTAATATATATATATATATATATATATATATATATATATATATATATATATATATACACACACACACACACACAAACACACACATACATATAATCAATAGAAATTTGGCTCTATAATAATAAATATGGCCAGGCTCAGTGTTGCTTAATCTTCAGTGATCTGACAAGAAACAGCGTATCAATATGATTATGCCATAATCTTAAGTCATTAACAAATACGATCAACTCTACGATTGGATAAATTTTATTTTTCCTTTTTTTAAATTATTTTTCTATTTCATCATTTTCCGTAATTTAAATTTTTTTTTTACTAATTTCAACAAACACATGAGTAAGTTTTTATTTAAAATTCTTTTTTTTTAATTCAATTACACTACACAAGCACAGAAATACTTGCTAAATACATCCTTGGGTATGCATTTTCTCGCAATGAGATTTTACCATCCTTCCACATAAAGTGTTTGGTATTGCCAAATGGTCACCTCTTTCGGTACAGGCCAGGCCTAACATTGCTTAACTTTGATAGTCTAACAAGAACTGGTGTGTCAAAGTTATTAATTGTTATAAAACCGAATACGTTACAGATAGAATTCCGTTTAAGATTTTATTCTTTTTAAAAGATTTATTTTTTTTATACTTTAATTTATACTTTAAGTTTTAAAAAATGACATTCGTTTATGTAAAAAACAAAAATATTTAGCTGTTGTCTAGAATTCCCCAATAAAAAAAAACAAAAAAAAAACAGAAAAATCTTTGATTTACATACCCGTGACTGAACAAAAATGTCATATTCTAAAAATGACATAAATTGATCAGATAGTTTTATTTTTATAAAGAAAATCATTTTCAAACATTTTTAAGTGATTAATGGCATTACAAGACTAATCTCGCAAGTTTGAATTATTGTTAAGTTTTCTCTTTGTTTCCTCAAGATGACAACATGAGGCAATCTCAATTTTCGCTTACTCAAAAAATTTGATTTTCTTAGTTAAACATAAAACTACTTGATCAAATTATATGATTTTTGGAATATGACACTTTTGTTCAGTCACAGGTATATACATCATATGGATGTTTTAATTTTTGTTTTTTAATATCGGGGAAATACTTTGCAGACTATTTTTATATTTTTGATAACAGTTTCTAGCAAATTTTTTATACTTACAACGCATTTTTTAAGTTTATCTGGCAAGGGATCAATAAGTTCATTTTCCCCTGGTTCTTCCGGTTGATTAGAACTTTTACCACATATTAAATCTTTTATGAGCGATCTGGAAGCAAAAAAAAAAAAAGAGAAAAAAAAAAACAAAAAAAACGTAATGCTTAATAGCAATCAAAACAGGTTTATTTTTCCTTAAAACAATCACAGAATGCCAACATGTAAAAAAAGGTATTAAAGAGAAAATGAAGGTCGAGGCGAGGGCGATAAGGGTCAAAGGGGAGGGCGATAAGGGCCGAAGTGGTGGAGAGGGTCAAAGAGGTGGTGAAAAGGGTCAAAGAGGCGGTGGAGAGGGTCAAAGAGGCGGTGAAGGTGCTCACAAAAGCCAAGGTCAAATTTATTACAATGGTGAAGAGCAATTAAATTTTATGTGATTTTATTAAAAATAAATAAAAATCTACTGCATGAAAATGTTAAAGAAAAGCAATAAGTTTTTTTTTTCTACTTACAACAAAACAGTTGGATCACTGGCTGACCTGCTCAGATGGTAAGAAATAGCCACCAGCAGAGCACAATATATGGAAAACATTACATGTTGAGAGTTTTCTTTTTGCTGGAAAGACAAAATTGTATAAACAAATAAAATGTTAATTTGGTATGAAATCTAAACTTAAAAACACACAAAATTTTTTTTTTTGAATTTGAAAGAAATGTTCAACAGAATTCACATTTTTATATTGGTGAAAAGGCGAAATGACTTTTACCTGCATGGCATAATAACAGAAGAAATAGAGTAGTGCAACAGCAATTACACTCCGTGTAACAGAGTAAACCGCAGCAGCCAAACTGGTAGTGGCTGAAACACAAGAAATGTCAAAGGTGAAAAGGTGGTCAAAGGAAAACGGTTAAAAACAAATCTGTGAAACAAAATGTGTTTATTGCCAAAACTAATAATACCAACTAAGAAAACCTCTGGAAATTCCGCAGTAAATAAAAAAGTACACAATATACTCATAAGAAATAAACTTTTAAAACCAGGACTTAATGAGGACTCCAGTGTACTATTGCTCCATGCCCAGAACCCCACATTATTATTTCTTTGAACTTAAGTTTATAAATAAAATAAAATAAAACCTTGTATTATTTGGATTCTTCAGACCAATATTCATATCTTTAGTGTTATTTTCATGTTTTGGTTGATGAAATCTTCAACCTTCTTTAGGGGTATCTTGTTAAAGTTGAGGATCTGCAAGGACCCAGGACATAGCGGATAAGATACTTGTACAAATTCAGTTGTAAAGTTACACTCATCTAGAGGTTCATACTTCAGTGCGAGTGACATTCAAAATACAACTGCAAATTTTTAGGACTTCTACTAGTGATGGGCCGATTCCAATATTTTTTCCCCGAGTCTGATACAATTACTGATTCCGTACCAAATTTCCAATTCCGATACAATTACCGATTCTTTATAAATCACTAAATATTTAACTAGAAAAGTGTTATTTTGTCCCAATTACTGTTAAAAACACATTATAAATGTGCATATAATTTCTGAAATGTAAAAACACACTTGTGAGAGGATGATCAAGAGATTTTAGTTTTACTGGAAGTCAAAATCAATAAATATTTTTTATTTTATTATTACTTCAAGCAATGGAAGATGTTTCTTAAACCAAAATCAAATATAAAGATAATTTAAGGAATCGGTTTTGGCATCAAATTTTTCCGATTTCGATACCAATTCTGATACCCCAAAAAGCTCTGATTTTTCCGATTCCGATTGCAATTAATCGTCCCAGCACTAATATATACCCCCCCCCCAAAAAAAACCGATTGATCATTTCGGTTATCATAACTAATCAATTAATTGATTTGAATTGAAAACCATACATAATTCAGTTAGCTGTTATAATCAAGCCTATTAATCATTACAATTATAATTTTCGGATTTTAATAATGTCAAATCGCACTTCATTTCCTTTTGACGGATTGATTGTTGCTATTTCTTCTGATGAGTTAAGGGCATAATAGATTCACTGATTGATATAATAATTAAGTGATTGATTTTGAAACTGTCAAGAATTGTATAAGTCAACTGAATTAAAGGAATAAATTATAAGATGGTCAACATCATGAATTTTGGAATATAACTGTCATTTATTCTCTTTCTCTCTCTCTCTCTCTATATATATATATTTTTTTACATAAGCAGTAATATATTGCTACACATTTATGAGTATGTTTCTGTCAGCTAGTTGCTAGTAACTAGAAACCTCTACAGGTGATATAGGTTATAGCTGAGTTTTTGATGAAAATATTTAAGGTATTTAGCGGCACAAGAAATTATTATCAGGAGGTCGTATTACATGTTACTAAAAATAGAAGTAAAAAATAAAAAAATTAAAAATACAAATAAAAAGAGAAATGGTTTTTAACCTCCTCACCCGTCCCATTCTTTCTTTATGCCTTTTCCTCCATTCCTTTATTTCATTTATTTCAATACAAACCTTAATCCACACCCTCTTTTCTTTTTGTCTTCTTCCCATATATTAAAAACCAAAAAGCTTAAAAAAATATTAGATTGGAAACAAAAACATAGCTGATGCAACTGTTTGCTTTAAAAAGACGACTGGAACCTATGGAAATTTTGTAGTAAATAAAATAGAACATAATATACTTGTAACAAATTTTAAAAATAATTTTTAACCTCCCCCCAAGAAGTTTATCATTTAAATGCAGGGCTGTAATCAGTAACTTTAAGGTTTGGCTCAGACCTCTGAAAATTAAATGGTCCGACTTTGTCTCTTACCTCAGAAAATCTTACACGAGGAATAATTTATATGCTCATCAGGCATTTTGAATAGCAAATAACAAAAAAGATGAAACCGAGATTAATTCCCATCCCCCCCACTTTAGAGAGAGGAAAAAAGGAAGGCAAAGCAAGAGAAGATAGTTGGAAGAGCAAAATAGAAAGATGAAGTGAGAAAGAAAGAAATTTCAGTTAAATAGTGAAAAAAAAAAAAAATAAATAAATAAGGAGGTATGGTTCTAGTGATTTGATCAAAACCATCTTTTTCTTGCAATTCTGAATATTTGAGATGCGAATGTTTGTATTGTTTTGATTGTTCGGACAATTATTCTTATTTTGGGTGTTATTGGCACAGCGCTTCAGTCGTTGTAATTTACAACCTTCCTCGGGTGTTAAATTCATGTTTCCTTTTCTCTTGTCCAAATAACCAAAACAATACAAACATCTTTTTCTTAATTAAAAAAAAAAAAGGAAATTTCAATCAAGGAGCAGATAACTCACATTATTAAATTGCAATTTGCTTTTCCTAGATAAAAAAAAAAAAAAAAAAAATGAATTTCACTAAAAGATGGAAAACTCCAATCCCTGATTGTCTGGAAAATAAAAGAAATCTTCTTTCCTTTCCTGTACCAAACTATTTCCCCGGCTTTCCTTTTCTCAGTAAAATAACAGTAGCAGCAGTCGGACATTTTCCTTCCCTCAGTATTACTGCTGGCTCATTTTTTTTAGTAGAATAAAGCTTTATAAAGCCTTAAACAACTCTGCCATCAGTCTCCTTTTATTATAAACACCTACATAATACTGACACATACATTTTTCATGGTGTTCTTGTTTCTAAGACTGGCATCATTTTCAAGGTTCTATTAATCTATTCAAATTGTTATAATTTCTATGTTTTTAATTAAAAAATTAAATTAAAAAGAGTTTTTTTTAAATTTTAATTAACACATATCTGATAAAAGGTTTTTCTGAAATATTATACAACATGGAAATCCTATTTGATCATGTTGTTGCAAGTAAAGAACACATATCTGACGAAGGATTTTCCTGAAACATTATACAACACGGAAATCCCATTTCAGTATGCTGTCATGAATAAGAACACGTACCTTACAAATGCTGCCATAAGTAAGAACACATACTGATGAAAGTTTTTTCCCCGAAATATTATACAATACAAAAATCTCATCTGACCATGCAAATAAGAACACAATGTAAGTATAAAAAAAAAATTATATACTGTATTGATAAAGGTGAATCTGTATAGCTTAGTCCACTGTTATATCTCTTAATTTGCTTCAGTTTGTGCCTAGCCATTACATCTCTGCCTACTATAAATTTGCTTTATATAATTTTTGGCACTTCTACAGAATTGGGACAAGCTTTTCCAGATATCAAGCAATGTAATTCCTTATGTTAAAAGTGGTGGTCATTGTTGTACACGCAAACCACTGCCTTTAACCTAAGGAATTACATTGCTTAATATCTGGGAAACTATTTATTTGCGGAAAATTTAAATATGATATCCGTTTTCAGCATATCCAAAAACTTGTAAAAGGTGTCATTTTAAAGGAAAATGTTAAGGTGGAAACAAAATAAAAAATTACCAATTACCATTTTTGATGACTAAAAGAAAAATCAGTGCTTCTACAGAATTGGGATGAGATTTTGTAGTCGACAAATGGAGTTTTCAGATAAAAAACAATAGTTTCAACTGATTTTTAGTCAATTCTAATAAGTTACAATGGTAGCTTCCAAATTATCCAGTCGAAATTACCTGAATATTAATGAATTATTAAACAAAACGGTACTTGTACAGTTTAATCAAGACATTAAAAAAATGAAAATATTGAAAAAAAAAGGTTATATTGTACGTATCCGTTTGGAACTGAAGATCTCAGAAAAAAAGTTTCACTTAATTTGATAGAGTATTTTTTTTTTTACAGCGGAAAAACATGTTTTTATGACAGCACATTGAAGGCAGACATCTTGGATTTTTAAAAATTTTTGTTTGGATTTTAGACACGCCACAGGGAGATAACTCTAGTTATAAAGCACCGACACTCCCTCTCCATCTTTAATACTCGCTTTTCTTCCTAAAAATCAAACCTTTTGCTCGGTATCATAACAAATTGTTTTTTCGTTGTAAAAAAAAAAAAACTACTTGATGAAATTAAGTGAAATTTTTTTTTTTCGGAGAATTTCATTCATAACGAATACGTACAAGTTAAACTTTTTTTTTTTTTTTCGATATTTTCATTTTTTAATGTCTTGATTAAACTGTAAAGTACCAACAAAATAACTTTAATCGTGTTAGCAGATAAAAATTGCCGCCATCTTAAATCAAATCAGAAAATTACCTCCTTTTTTAACTCTTCTGTCTTACAATCATTTTCATCAAATTCTATTTTTTATTTTCTTTAAAAATTTTCTACCTCATCGATTTTTGTAATTTTTGGATATAATCATCTTAAAAATACGAGGAATACGTAGATAACATTTTCTTCATGTGAAATTCCGTATTATGATTTCCGAAATTTCATCCCAATAGTGTAGAAGTGCCAAATATTTTTTTTTTTTTTTAAATAGAAAAAATAAATATCACATTCAAGTGTATTAAAGATTAGTGAACATTTTTTTTTTTTTTACACAGGCATCACCACATTATCAAGGCCAAGAGGCCACTCAAGGATAAGGGTTAAAGAGTGTACAGTAAAAATTGGAAAATATAGTAATTGTAACACCAAAGAGGGGCCACATCAGATCAGTAGGGTCGATGTGACGTTTTTTTGTGTTGAATGTAATATTCAATCCCGGGCGAACATCAATTACAGAAAAAAAAAAAAAATTTTTTTAGTTAATATTTTTATGTGTCAAAATCTTGTGGTTGAGATACCATACGGTCGGGGGATAAAAATAGTAATCGCATGCTAAACTTCAAAGCGAAAGATTACTTAAAAATTTTTTTAACCAAAATACGCTCGCGTTTGAACTAAACGAGCCAACACAAAATATTCCGAAACAGAGATTGGAAATGTCGGTCGGCTTGAAATGTGTTGTTTGACAGGTGAAATGTCGGATCGTTTTTGATCTGAGAAACACACACACACATGAAACAGATCAGGGCTGATAAAAGAATTAATGACGTCAGCCCAAGGTTCGACATGAATTGTTTTTCAATATGAATTATTTAAAAATGTCTTTTGGCAAATTGTTTTGGGCGCTAAGGGGAATTCTGACATGTAAAGAATATTTCTTTTAAAAATCACACGGATGTTTTTACAAAACAAATAATTCAAAGGGGAAAGAAGATCAAACGGATATTTTTAAATAGATGAAAGCTGGTGATCTATTACAAGCTAAAAAATAATATTTCCTCTGATTATCAGTTGATAATATGGATAAAAACCATTATCGAGAAGGCGGGGTCAGGCAAGTTGGGGAGGAGTCAATTTGATTTTGGAAATTGGGGGCGGAAAAATAATACCTGCCACAGGCCAAATTGACCAATGAGAAGAAATCAGGTGGATTGTTATCAATCAATTTGATTGGTCGAAGACGAACGTAGGCGTCGTCATTATTCAAGGGTTTTACTATATAAGATCTGTAAAACTCGATTTAATCAGATAGGAGTCAGAAGAAGAGAGAAGACAGAGATAAAGGTCTCAGCAGAGGAATCCAGCCACCCAACTTCTCTCTCCCCCTCGCTGGTCGCCAGAGAGCTCAATTTGCAACTTAATAGAATTCAGAGGACCTAGGAAGAGACCAGCCAGAACACCTTAACGATAATTACAACGGTCCGCGACTCCGACCGAGTATTTCAACAACAAGAAGCTCATTCACAAATCTAATTGCTTGCTTCCATTTAATCTTCAATTGTACATACGTCTGTAGATAATCATTTATGAATTTCCTAAATACATTATATATCAACCAACCTCCGTAGTTTGTTTGCTGATGTGCTGTTGTTCCATGTAACTTTATTTCTTTTACTTGCCATTTGTGACCCCGTTCCCGTCAACGAACACCCAGTCAACAGGACGACCAACTAGACGATCAAGAAGAACAGGCCTTGAGGACCGTGCAACGGAGAAGAGTCCTCCAACGCCTTGACGAGGACTCACTGGGTGACGCGACGTACCAACGGTTGGCAGACCTGGTTGCTCAGTCGACATAATTAATTACCCGGTGACTAGGATAGTCATAATTGGGCATCGACCCAGGGTTAAGATCATAACTGGGCCGCGATGAGAGGGTTAAGGTCGTGTAAGGTCACAAATCATTAGTAATGAAAATTCGGTAAATTTGTTAACTTATATGGAACAGCTCATCAAGAACTTATTTACATTAGACTTGAAGACAACCATATTGTACTCAGCTGGAAAGCAGGAAAACGGAAGACAATTCCAAAGGCGTGCAGTTCTAAGAAAGAAGCTTTGTTCATGGAATCTACATTTAGGTTTAGGCACAGATAAAGAGTGGGGGGAATTATTGATAGTGTTTTCAGCTAGACGAGTGTTTCTTGAAAAATTTTGGCGAGGGGGGAACCATAGACTGAAGCTCAGGTTGAACACTTTCCATGAAAATAACGATAAAGCAGAGACAAGCTTGCAACATCTCTTCTGTGAGATAGAGGTTGCAGGGAAGAGAAAAGGACATCTCCTACGAGGCTACGAAGTCTATTTTGAACTCTATCAAGGCAGGACAAGTTCTTTCTAGCAGCTCCTGCCAAGATGTGGCAACACTATTCCATCCTTGGACGTACCTGGCTCTTATATAGATAGAGAATTGCATCAGCAGTGAGATATCTACTGGATCGATAGAAAGATCCCACCATTTTTCCAGCGGCCCTGGCAACAGATTTGATGTACATGTTCCATTTAAGATCAGGAGTAATTGTCAGGCCCAGAAGCTTGTCAAAACTTGAGGCCTCCTGAAGACAAGAGCCATTCATTTCAATTGATGCCAGATGTGGATCAGAATGTTGATGATGTAAAGAGAGAAGCTTGGTTTTAGATGCATTAAAAGTAACCAGCCACTCCTTTGTCGACTATAGAAAAGTATGAACAATAATTTTTGCATAGATGTATGCATGGGATAAATTCTGTCTTTCTTACCATTGCCACCAAAGATATGCATGTCTGTCTGTTCCAATATATACATGATGAACGTCTTCACCTGGGGAAGCAGGCCGACTGTGAACAGCACCGGGAACAGCAAAATAAAAACTAGAATGGGAGAAAAAAATAAATAAACATAAATAAAAATTAGAGGAATCTCCAAATATACTCAACTGTAGCAAGCATTGTTACATGATAAAAGGGCTGTCCCTTTTTCATGTAAGTAAAAAAATAGGGAATTAGTTAAATGTAAATATGAAATAGGATAGACAAGATTCGAACTTGCGAAGCTAGATTTGGAATTGAAAATTCCAATCATAAGTTAAAATAAATACAGAATGTTATTGAAAATAAGGAATGTGGAATCGCAATTGTTTAGCTCACACAAAATAGTTACATATCTGTTTATTGGAAAAGGAATGTAATGATGAAATTTGTTTCTGTGAAAATTAAAATAAGGAATTTAATTGTCAATTGAAATTGTAAACATATTTTGTAAAGAGGTTATTTGAAAAATAGGTTACTGAACTCAGAGTCATGTCAAGTTTTGCAACGTGACACATGTCAAGGCAACGTGCTCGATGTATGACACTATTGGTGTCATGAATGCATGCAGCAAGGTGCATATTGCGGTGAGAGGGGGTGGTTGACCGGACGGGATAGAGGAAGAGAGGACAGAAGAGGGGGTGTTGATGTCTGATTGGGACAAAACAGAAATGTCTATGGAATTTGTCAGAAAGAGAAAAATCAAAATAATAATTGTTTTTATCTCATTGTCGTTATATATCCGTTAACATAAAAGGTTGTTTTTAAAACCTCTGTTGAGAGGTATGAAGAGATCCAGAGATCCTTAGCTGATTAAGGCTGACAACTTAGAATGGGGGTCAAGGGTAAAGGTCGCTGCCAAGCATTGTTCGACCTGGAATGACTAATCACTCCTAATTTGATAAGTAAAGGCCTCAGTGCAAGTGGGGGTTGAGGTTTGGTAGTGATAAGCTCTAAGAGGAAGAAAGAAAGGGTGTTTGTAACCACTCTCTGAAGGAGAGGTGGGGGAAAGGGGTTGGATTTTTAGAAAAGGAATTCTAAAAAAGACTAGAGTTGTAGCCAGCGAACTGAACGGCTGGGCTGGTCAAGCGCTCCCGATTTGGGAGCCCTCAGGGCCTGATGTTATAATGTTAACTAGCCTGTGTTAATGGGAAATCTGTGACTTTACTGGTCTGGTCTTACATCATTTCACTGCTATAGTCAGTCACCTCAATTTAGACAGTAGCTGTTATGAAGTAATGAAATTAATAAATAGTTTGTTATTGTTATAAACCAGAGTTCTGTTTGTTTGTGGTGAGGACTCTTCATTTTGCAGCAAGCCGCAAGGACCAGCGGAGTGATTGATGTACCCGGAGACTACCTACACAGTGTAGGAGACGATTTGATCGAGAGGCAAAGCGTCCCACCATGAAAACACAGTGGGTGAAGACGATCAACAGGCCAACATGTGACGGGACAATGTACGATCGGAAGAACACCTGTCAAATTAGGTGGAATCCGACGAGGTTAAGGACACCCGGTATGGTTGGTGCAGTATCGGTCTGCGTTATAAATGAGCACATGTTTAATCATGTGATGACGTGACGAGTTCTCAATATAGGTAGAGTTTTAGATGCAGTCTGGGAGAAAGAGGGGAGAGAGAGCCGAGAGAGAGGTCAGAGAGAGAGCCGCTAACACCAAACCTTGGAAGCGAAGGTTAAAGAAAAGCCATGTAAAAAAACTTTGAATTCCTTAAGCGAAATCAAGACATGAAATAAAGGACGTCATCATGTGTTTTTGTATCTGCGTCGTCGTGTTGTTATTCAACAGAAAAGGTATTGTCCATTTATGTTATAAGAACCTTTGATAAAATCATCATCTAAAAAATAGGTGTTTCAAAGTATAAATGTTATAGAAACACTCCCGTTCACAGAACTGTCAAAAGTATAAATGTCAAACCCTCGGTCTATCTATCTATATATCAAATCTCCTCTCATTGAATTACATGCGTGTCTCTCTCTCTCTCTTTAAATTAACATCCTAAGACAATATGAACATCTCACAAAATTTTCACAAGAACAGCCTTTCTTCAGACTTAAATAAAAAACACTTTAACAATGAAACATTAAGGAAAAGAAACAAATGTGATCACTGTGACGGAGGTAAAGTGTTTCCATTTGTTTTCTTTTCCTCATAAAGGAAATGTTTCTTTTCCTTAAGGTTTCATTGTTAAAGTGTTTTTTTATTTAATAAGTCTGAAGAAAGGCTGTTCTTGTGAAAATTTTCACACATACATATTGTTTGAATTTGTCAAAATGGTCTTGAGACAATTGTAACTAACAATGAAATACACTTTTTGTTGCTATCAACCCATTTCTTGAAGTCTTGGTTTTTGTTAAAACAGTATATGAATGCTCAATTATGAAATATGATAATTTTGTAGCTTACTTTTTAAGTCATCTCTCTTTTTTGGCTTTAATTTATTTGGATACTAGCGGGGGTAAATTGAGGTAAATCAAAACTGGGGGGGGGGGTAAATAATAAAATAAATGTTTTGGTAGGTAAGTATGAGAATCGAACCCGTACCCTTGAGTTGGAAATTAATGTGTGAAAAAAAAAAAAAACCTGCTACATTAACCATTGACCCACTGCGACAACAGACAATGTTAAGCAGGTTATTTAACTATAAAAAAAGGCGTGCGCAATAAAAGTTAACTCTGCTGCTTCCATTTGACCTAATTAAGGTCAAATAAAAGTCACACAGCGTTTGGGTTTGTTTACCCAAATTTAACTGTTTCTTTCCCCAACAGATGTTGGGAAGGGGTGTCTGATCAAAGCTGACTTTGTTTTTCCCAGCGCAATGCCGCGAACACGTCCGTTTGAGTTTAGTTTCGCTGTATTTATACTAAAAAGCCAAATCAACACGCGAGAAGCCAAAATAGTAATAATTTTGTAAAAATCGACATAAATAAATCTATACGCTACACACTTTCCTAATTCCTAGATATTATGATATAGGACCTATATACACAGTTTTAAGCGATAGTAATGTCCCCGGGAGCGCGTGCGAAAGAAGCCTTTGCGAGACATACACAAAATGGTCACACACATTTTGGCTTTTATATATATAGATGAACAATTACTGGATTATATTAACCTAGTATAATTCGGAATACTACAAATTTTTATATATATATATATATATATATATGTTGAAATAATGATGAATTAGATGACAGATTAATGAATCTTGCAGTTTAAAGTCTTACAAATACTTTGGGGAGGTAATTTATTATATAACTCTCACCTGTCTGTTTAAATGTATGTGTGTATGTATGTATGTCAGTCTAAAACTTTTGATAGAGGTGACGGATTTTCACAAGATCAGTATTCTTTTGAAGCTTCACCTTTCGGACGACAAATATCGAAAAATGGCCAAAAACATTAATTCCTTAACTCTCAATTGGGCACTTTTCTACAGGGAGGGGTAGCTTCTTTCGCCGATATTTTCGAAAGTCATCCCCTCTTTTCGATTGTCTAGCCTTAATTTAAACCTACGTCACTTCCGGTTTGGCGATGGACGCAACAGCACACACGTCACGTTTTTTTTTTTCCATGTTCTTTTCCTCCTTCGTGGTACGGGTTCGAGCCCGCCTACTATCACTTTTTTTTTTTCTTAATACACACCTCTAAACACCTGGGGAATGCCAGGCACCTTGGCTAGTACTTTTATACAAGACAATTCCAGCCAAATAAAATTGCTCAATATACGAGATAGAGCAAATAAATTTCCTACATCGAAAATTCATGGATTAAGATTAATATAAATATTGTATTCTTTGTCCAAACAATAAATTTTTGTTTTGAAAATTAGATTATTTCGGAATGCAATTTAAATACAAAAACTGTAAATTTATATATATATATATGTTTCATGGGCAGGTAAGAGGTCTTCAGTCCCGGTCTACAATCTACCTAAGAGATGGAAAATTGACAATACAAGTCTGCATACAGTTACTCATTGATTCTGTCGCATAGTTTGCATCAATGAATGTAATCAGCTTTATCAATACGTGTGAATCATTCTACGCAAGCCATTATCATTTTTAACAACTCATTGTGTGGTACTCCATGCATTTGCTCACTTTGATTTCCAAAAAATTAGGAGGCAAACCAATCTTTCAATCAAAGATCTGTTATCAAGCCAATCTTTCAATCGAAGATCTGTTATCAAGCCAATCTTTCAATCGAAGATCTGTTATCAAGCCAATCTTTCAATCGAAGATCTGTTATCAAGCCAATCTTTCAATCGAAGATCTGTTATCAAGCCAATCTTTCAATCGAAGATATGTTATAAAGCCCATCTTTCAATCGCATAAATAAGAACTGTGTCTGCACAACCCATCACTTTTGCAGATTGGTTTGTGGCAGCAGGACTGGCCTTTTGTCAGACATACAGTACAGACATTAAAAGCAGAATATAACAGGGTGGATTTATGGCCCTTATGTGTTGAACATGACAAGAAAGTCCGTCATATTGTAGTAAGCTGTGAAAATAGATAACAATTAACCTATACAGAATCTTCCGAGTTTCATCCCTGTAAGGAATCCTCAGGCTAAAATGCATAGAATTCATGTTACTTTTTTTATATATATATTCATGTGGTGATCTGAAATAACAGCAAGGGGAGACTTAATTCCAAATATTTCTCATATGTATATCTCCTCTCTTTTGTAAATACGGTATGATTACGAATATCTCCAGTATCAAATAAGCCTTATACAATGTGAAATATACTTTATGTATGAAAACCAAAAAGGTGAGATATAACATGAGAGAAATATTTGGAATCAAGTCTCCCCTTGCTTTTATTTCAGATCATTTGAAACCATAGCAGCAAGTTTTAAAGTCTTCCCTCCATCAACACCACAGGTTTTGGGAAAATATCAGATATTTTGTAATTCATATGCAAAACTAGGAAAACAAATGACTTTGATTGAAACATTTTATGGCTGTAAAAAAGAGCCAAAAATAGGTTCTGGATGATGTATGATCCTCTTAACATGTGACCTTAAGGGTAAATGTCACATAACCCATTACACAATTCAGGTTATTAGCTTTCCAACAAGTCTTCATTTGTTAAATTCTGACCAATAGTTGCCAAAAAAAGTGCTATCTCTCTCTCTCTCTCTATATATATATATATATATATATATGGATATATCTATACTTGTAGCCAAATTAAATATTGAAATGCTTATATCTTTGATTCGATGGGAGGAAACTACATGAAAATTTCCAGGCTTTTTGTAGATTATAATACTATTCTATGGTAAAAATTTTATGACATTTGTTAAAAAAGAATCTATATTTTCAAACCAATAAAATATGCCCAAATTTGCCTACATTTGTATATATAGTGTCCTGGCAGGCCAGCTTTAATTTTGCCGCTTTGGAATGAATTTTGCTTAGTTTTTTTTATTTGCTTAGTTGTTTCCCCTGTGGCTTTGCCAGGCCACTAATATGAAAAACAGTTCATAATATGAAAACATTTTTACCTTTCATGATTTCTGTCGCAAATTTCAAGGATGCGGATGCAGTGAATGGAAAACCATATATAATGAAGGCCGTGGAGGAGACATTATGGGTTGCATAGTCAAGTAACTTCAAAAGGCCACAACACAAACAGAAGTAGAATGGACGGCTGAACACTATTAGTCGATTGTAGCCCTACAATAAAAGTGTAAACATTTTATAAAAGAAAAAAAAGGAGGAGGATTTATTTTTTATCATTAGATGCAGAAAACATCTTACAGTAAATATATTTTTGAAAAAAAATGAAATTGTGGTTAATAACTTACATGCATAGGTGATGCGGCATCTGGTTGCACACTCTGACAAAACAATAAAAGGAAACATTTAAACAAACAATTTTAAACAAATAATAATATAGTAGTTGAAAAAAATTTTAAAAAACAAAGGCTGAAAAAAAAAAAACCCCAAAAAACAAAGGCTTGAAATAAAAACCAAAAAACAAAGGTTGAAAAAAAAAAAAAGAAAAAAAAATCCAAGAAAAACAAAAGTTAAAAAAAAAAAAAAAAAAGTTGTGGAAAAAAAAAAAACCCAACAAAAACAAAAGTTGAAAAAAAAAAAAAAAAAAAAAGTTGTGGAAAAAAAAAAAAAAAGTTGTGGAAAAAAAAAAAAAGTTGTGGAAAAAAAAAAAAAAGTTGTGGAAAAAAAAAAAAAAGTTGTGGAAAAAAAAAAAAAAGTTGTGTAAAAAAAAAAAAAAGTTGTGGAAAAAAAAAAAAAGTTGTGGAAAAAAAAAAGTGGAAAAAAAAAGTTGAAAAAAAAAGAAAAAGTTGTAGAAGAAAAAGTTGTAGAAGAAAAAGTTGTAGAAGAAAAAGTTGTAGAAGAAAAAGTTGTAGAAGAAAAAGGTGTAGAAGAAAAAGGTGTAGAAGAAAAAGGTGTAGAAGAAAAAGGTGTAGAAGAAAAAGGTGTAGAAGAAAAAGGTGTAGAAGAAAAAGGTGTAGAAGAAAAAGGTGTAGAAGAAAAAGGTGTAGAAGAAAAAGGTGTAGAAGAAAAAGGTGTAGAAGAAAAAGGTGTAGAAGAAAAAGGTGTAGAAGAAAAAGGTGTAGAAGAAAAAGGTGTAGAAGAAAAAGGTGTAGAAGAAAAAGGTGTAGAAGAAAAAGGTGTAGAAGAAAAAGGTGTAGAAGAAAAAGGTGTAGAAGAAAAAGGTGTAGAAGAAAAAGGTGTAGAAGAAAAAGGTGTAGAAGAAAAAGGTGTAGAAGAAAAAGTTGTAGAAGAAAAAGTTGTAGAAGAAAAAGTTGTAGAAGAAAAAGTTGTAGAAGAAAAAGTTGTAGAAGAAAAAGTTGTAGAAGAAAAAGTTGTAGAAGAAAAAGTTGTAGAAGAAAAAGGTGTAGAAGAAAAAGGTGTAGAAGAAAAAGTTGTAGAAGAAAAAGTTGTAGAAGAAAAAGTTGTAGAAGAAAAAGTTGTAGAAGAAAAAGGTGTAGAAGAAAAAGGTGTAGAAGAAAAAGGTGTAGAAGAAAAAGGTGTAGAAGAAAAAGGTGTAGAAGAAAAAGGTGTAGAAGAAAAAGGTGTAGAAGAAAAAGGTGTAGAAGAAAAAGGTGTAGAAGAAAAAGGTGTAGAAGAAAAAGGTGTAGAAGAAAAAGGTGTAGAAGAAAAAGGTGTAGAAGAAAAAGGTGTAGAAGAAAAAGGTGTAGAAGAAAAAGGTGTAGAAGAAAAAGGTGTAGAAGAAAAAGGTGTAGAAGAAAAAGGTGTAGAAGAAAAAAAGGTGTAGAAGAAAAAGGTGTAGAAGAAAAAGGTGTAGAAGAAAAAGGTTTAGAAGAAAAAGGTGTAGAAGAAAAAGGTGTAGAAGAAAAAGGTGTAGAAGAAAAAGGTGTAGAAGAAAAAGGTGTAGAAGAAAAAAAGGTGTAGAAGAAAAAGGTGTAGAAGAAAAAGGTGTAGAAGAAAAAGGTGTAGAAGAAAAAGGTGTAGAAGAAAAAAAGGTGTAGAAGAAAAAAAGGTGTAGAAGAAAAAGTTGTAGAAGAAAAAGGTGTAGAAGAAAAAGGTGTAGAAGAAAAAGGTGTAGAAGAAAAAAAGGTGTAGAAGAAAAAGGTGTAGAAGAAAAAGTTGTAGAAGAAAAAGGTGTAGAAAAAAAAGGTGTAGAAGAAAAAGGTGTAGAAGAAAAAAAGGTGTAGAAGAAAAAAAGGTGTAGAAGAAAAAGGTGTAGAAAAAAAAACAAACAAACAAAAAAAAAAAAAAAAAAAAAATCAAAGCCTAAAACTTGATAATTGTTAATTCTTGAAGATTTTTGTCTTACCTTGAGCAAAGAATACTGACAACTTGCCAAGATGAAGCAAAATAGGAAAATGTACAAATCCTGATAGAAATGAGACGAAAGTATAAGTGCTCCAAGAGAGCTGACAGCTACAGCCATAATCACAGCAACCAGATTCTCACTAATGGTCAGATTCCTGTTGGTCAAATAAGAAACAAACATTAGCCACTGACGAGGTACATGACACCAACAAAAAAAAAAAAAAAAAAAAAATGCTACAACTTATGGTTCTGGTCCAGAATTCCATCAACAGCAAGGAAAATTAAATGAAATTTAATATTTATAAAGCCAAATAAGGCATAAATGTCACAATTTCGCACATAGGCCAACTGACATACTTTTATTTCACAGACATTGCTTAACTGTTAAGAAAATTACTTTTTAAAAGGGCAGAAATATATAGATATATATATATATATATATATATTGAATAAATGACAAAAGTCTATATTCCAAAGTTCATGTTGTCCATCTTATAATCTATTCCTTTAATTCAGTTGACATTTAGAATTCTTGACAGTATCGGTTTCGTAGCACAAAATCAATCAATTATTATATCAATTAGTGAATCTATTTTGCTCATCAGAAAAAATAGCAACAATCAATCAATCCATCAAAAGGAAATAAAATGCGTTTTGACATGATTAAAATCCGAAAATTGGAAGAGAAGCTGCATATACCTTATAATATGTTTACATTACGCCATTTTGAATTATATGTTCACTGTTTTTGGGAAAGAAATTCCATCAAAGTGCCCGATTACAAAGAAAAAATTTCAATATAAGAGCTTAATATTATTTAAAACTGTACAAAAGGTCAGAAAAACATTGGTACCATCAGTTTAAAGCCTAACATAAGGGGGACCAGTTAATGGTAAATAATGTTACGCTCTTATCAGCCATATTGTTTTCTATTTATCTTTCTGAGGAAAAACCAGGACCGCACACATTATCTCACACCGGAAGCCATGTCAATTAAGAACAGAATAGGACAAAATAAATTATTTAAACATATATTTGCTAAAATATATTAAATAATTAATTGAAAAATTTACAATAAATAAAATATATAGAAATCTGGACAGACAAGCTATAATTAAATAAAAATGAACATTATTAGAGATAATGTGTGCGGTATGGCTGACGAGAGCGTAACATTATTTACCATTAACTGGTGCCCCTTATGTTAGGCTTGAAACCGACGGTACCAATGGTTTTTCTGACCTTCTGTACAGTTTTAAATAAATTATATATTAAGATTATATATATATATATATATATATATATATAAATAAGATTTCACATGAATGGATTTTTTACCCTTCACCGGACTATCCATTCATGTAAAATCTTTTTATCATTTTTCTTTTGCCTCCTGTTCCCCTTACCTCACCCTTTTTTTTTAACCAAGTAAGATCTGTGACTTACTTGTAGTTTCATTAAATACTTTTATATGCAAAATCCGATCCCCAATTTTGCTAATTCCTACCCTCTGATGAGAAGGAGAGTATTTCTTCAAAACTCAGCGGATTAAGGACTATCCACTTATCTTGTGCTTCCTTTTTTAAAATTAAATATGTTTTTAACTCTTTTTCAAGATGTCTTTTAACATGTTTTATTAATCATTTGTTCATATATATATATAGTAGAACCCCGGGATATGGCATTAATCCGTTTCCGGGATCCTAAGGTGAAATTGCTGCATGAAAGGATCTAAGCAAAATTTTATATAGTACATATTAAAAATTAGAAACAAAATATAGTACAGTATAACACATGTATGTTATAAATAACACTGTAAGGCGGGGCAAGTAATGAAACCAGGGTCCGGAAAAAAAACACTGCATTCCACAGTGTAACCTGAAAAAAAAAAAAAAAAAAAAACAAAAAAAACCTATCCTGGGGTTATACTGTGTGTGTGTGTGTGTGTGTGTGTATATATATATATATATATATATATATATATATATATATATATATATATATATATATATATATTGTCATTTTTAAACTATGGGATTGTTTTGTTTTTATAAGTTGCTTTTATTTTTTATTCAAAAAAATAGCTGCCATAAGAAAATTAATCCAACTGGATAAATGATAAATCCTCAGAAGAAAAAACATCGATTAATTCATTAAAAGAAAATAAATGCATATGGGCATGATTACAAAATCCGAAAATTGGAAGAGTAGTTGCAATTATCTTTTTATTTTATTTTATTTTTTTTTTTTACGCCATGTTTGAATTATCAAATTTAAATTTTGTCAATTCTTTGTTATATGCTCTGTAATTATACTGAGCTTCATGAATTAAAGGATTGGTATAATTGTTAAATATAACTGAAAAAACACACACACATACACACACACATATATATATATATATAGTAGAAGTGGTAATTAATAAAAACATGAAGAAAGTGCTCAATACTGCTGTAGAGCAAATGTGCGTTTTATTTTTTATTACCGTTTTTTTCTGTTTAGTTACATTATTGTTTCAGCTACGCGACCGTTTTTTGGCCGTCATGTAGCCTCCTCAGACTTTACAGAAATGTTTGTTTATGGTGGAATGAAAGAATGAAATATATAAACACACACACAAACGTGTAAATGTACTCACCTGTCTAGTAGTGCTAATAACGTGTAAATGTACTCACCTGTCTAGTAGTGCTAATAACGCTAACCTATCAAAATGTATTTTGACGTATTTGTTTGGAAATAACCAGAATTTGTAAAACTGTTTCGGCTTATCCGGAGACCTGTGATAAGAGGAGGCCTCCGTCACGGATGGACTGTCCGAAAGATCACCTGTGCTGGGCATTGCGTATGATTCAACCAATCCTGACTGGGACGTCCACAACTGACCCATTTGGTTGATTTGCCAGGGGTAAAAAGTTTGCGCTGTACGTATGTTTGTTTCAAAATCCAGAGAGGTTGGCCGGAACGTGCTGGGCCGTTCATCGACCTTTGGTGAGGGATCAATTATTACTGGAGATCCTGAGCCACTGCTGGAGGAACTTTCCCTGAAACTAGAAATGGGGGAAAACATCAAAACATAAGTTACTTAAAAAGGAAAAAATGCATTTGTATATATATATATATATATATATATATAGTAATTTCAAGGTTATGAGGGTTTTACAAAGAATAAAAATGGGGCTGTTTTTTTTTATATTTAATATTTTATTCTTATATTTCAAGTGGTCCTTCGCTCTTGATCACAAAAAAAATAGCGAAATAAAAATGAAAGATGTTAAAAAAAAAACAACTGGAAATTTGTATTTTGGGTTGCATTCATTCCTTGCAACAATGTTCGAAAGGGTTCACGTGAATTATTTTTACTGTTTGTGGAAGAAGAATATTTTTTTTTTTTTTTCAAAATATGTGTGTATATATATATATATATATATATATATATATATAATGTGTGTGTGTGTGTGTGTAGTATAATAATTCTCCAAGTTCCTAATACTAATATTGTTTGGTATTGCGATTAACAAGTCTGCAAAATTATGTCATTGCTGCATGTTTAGTCACATGCTCTTCAGATGTTTACATAAAAAAAAAAAACTTATGTGACTAAATATGCAGCAATAACATGGTTTTGCAAACAAGTTGGTCGCAATACAAACAAAATATTGTTACGGATAACTTTTTAAAAGTAATAAATGATTAGCTGAGAAAACTTGATATTTGAAACTTGGAAAATTATTATGCTTCACTATATATTCTCTGGGACCCAATAAAAAGCCATTCATTGAGTTTGAACTTTTTAAAACTTTTTAATAAAAAAATGTTTTTGATTATAAAATCTTTATAAAATATTTGAGAAAGATGTTTTAAGTCATTATGATTGGTATATACAAACCGAGTATGTTTCAAGTAATTGATTAACACACACACACACATATATATGAAAAACGATTAAGCATAGGAAGAAATAAAAATTCAAATTGACTGTATCAACAAACGTTTTCAGAAAAAAAGGATCTGTCTGCAGACATTGATTCAATAAAATACAAGAATACATGTGAAGAAACAAACCCTATCATATAATTCAGATTGTGACATGAGAGGCTGAGTGATACGAATAAAATAAAAGAGATGATCAAACAACAAAAAATAAAAGAAACCAATCCAGTCTTTACAAACAAAAAATATGTCTGCTTGCCTTGATTCAACTTGCCACAAAAATCATACTTTTTTTTTTTACTAATGTGACATAGAATCATGACTGAACTATAATGCCGGAAAACAAGACCTTCCACCCCTTTCTGTTATAATTACTAGACAAGCGACAATCTTCCACCACCACCACCAACCAGTCCTCCAAACTTAAATACTTATTGAAATGATGAAGATAAATGACCCCACCCACACCCAGACACGGTATTTCTCTCACTATTTGTGTCCTCCAACGTAATCTATAATATAAATCTCACCTGCTTGTTTAAATGTATGTTTGTATGTCTGCCTAAAACTTTCCACAGAGGTGATGGATTTTCATGAGATCGGTATCGTTTTGAAGCTCGACCTTTTGGACGACGAAAATCAAAAATTTGCTAAAAACATTAATTACTTCACCCTCAACTGGGCACTTATCTACAGGGTGGGGTAGCTTTTTTTGCTGATATTTTCAAAAGTCATTCCCTCTTTTCGATTGACTAGCCTTAATTTAAATATTTGTCACTTCAGGTTTGGTGATGGGCGCTACACCAAAGATGTTACTTTTTTTTTTTTTTATGTTCTTTTCCTCCTTTGCGGTACGGATTCGAGCCTTCCTACTACCAATCATTACGTTATCTCACTGACCACCTTACACGCATTAATACTTATCCTCGAATAGCCTCTAGACCTTAATTAGTGGTGAATCCTTTGTAAAACAAACAACAACACAGATTTTAAAAGATTAAAAAGGGAGAAGAATATTTTATAAAGATAAGGAACATGTTAATTGAAAACTTAAAACGCTCTCTTTAAAGGTGATATTTAGAAAAAAAAAACACAAAAAGAGAGATACGATCCAACGTGTACAAATTCTCAGACTGCCATCTTGGATTTTGCCAGGAAAGCTAGGGGCATAAGTTGGAGAGAACTCCAGCAGAGTGCTCGATTATTAATAAAATTAAAAAACAAGAGAGTAATATTTATTTTGCTCAGATACCTCCAAACACCCGGGTAATGCCGGGCACCCAATGTAATGTAAAAAGAAAGGAAATTAATTCATACATTGTGGTGTGAAAAGAGACTATGTGCAAAAAAAAAAAAAAAAACCCAAGAAAAAAAAAGATGCAGCTGGTATACAGTGAAGACCCAGCAAGTCTAATGTCTTATCAATTTATGAATTACGCTATTATGCAAATCTACTGTGTAGTGATCTCCAGCGATTCACTCGCTACAAAAATCATTTGTTTTACGACACGATTTCATTCCTCATATTTCATTTCAATAAATTATATATGTTCAAAAACCTTGTATTCGTTTTGGTCGCTATTTGATTGTTGTTCACGTAAATGTTCAAACACGAGTAAAATAAATATAATTTCTTTTTCAACAGCAATAATTCTTGGTTCCATTCACACATTGATTTTTTTTTTTTTTTTTTTTTTACATTTTCACCCCAAACAAGAGGCAACTGTCACTTTGGTGTAGGGGGCTACTATCAGGGGCAACAACTACTGGGGTACTATGTAGGGATTTGGGCAGCAAGATGTCGGTTCACGCTACACTTGAACTTCTGCACGTCAGTACTGTTGGGGAAGCAGGGACCTGGAATGGAATTCCAAAGTCTAGCAGTTCTGGGGAAGAAACTATTGAAGTAGAAAGATCTTTTACATCTAGGGATCTCTACAGTGTGGGGGTGGGATTTAGCAGCCTGTCGAGTTTGTCGAGGGTGCTCACGTTGTGGGGGCACAAGTGATTGCAGTTCGTCAGAGCATTCACCACTAAAATACTTGTAGAACAGGCAGAGGGATGCAACATTTCGTCGATGGGACAGAGGCTGAAGCTTAGATGCCAGTTCAGGGCCTATCAGGTTTGCGACTCTCTTTTGAACCTTGTCAAATTGATTTCATGGTATAATAAAGCATTTGAGTACACAACCATACCTAACACTCAGCCGAAACCTAGGTTCTATTCATCTGCTGATAAATCATGTGTGAGACAGGGAAAGATAGGTAGATAGATAACATAAAAATATAACATGTGACCACAGCCGAGATTGAACTCACTACACAAGTTTGTAGTGTACCTATTTACTATGCCTCCCCACGGGACAGAGTTAGACACCAGGGTCGTTTTTTAACGTGGAGAAAAGGTACAAAAATAAAAATTGTCTCAGTCGTGAAGGATTTCTCCTCCACCGAAAGAGAACAAGAAATAGAAGTGCAGCATCTGAAGAACAGATACTACACTTTAGTGTAATTCAAATCTTGTCCGTAGCTGAATACTTGATGCTTCGCTTGAGCTATCAAGGGTATTCTTTTTTTTATTGTGACGCCAACACAAGATGGGTTGCCTACCATGGCTGAAGAGAGGCCCATCTACCCTCGAGAGAAGGATAGACAGCGCCAATTTCCCAACATGGTATTTTTTTACCTTGCGGTACATACAATGCTTCGCCTTTCAAAATGGTCACCCATCTGGTACTGGATAGGCTCGACACTGCTTAGCTTTGGTAATCTGGCAAGAACCAATGAGTCAACGTGATTGTGCCTTAGATAAAGAGCTTGTCACAGTATACTTAGTTACATTGTGCACCCATCCACTATTGGGGATGGCATCAGGAACATTTTTTCTGTTTGAATTCTTGCCAGCCAATATCTTCATTTAGAAGTCACATAGTTTTAATGACTTTTGTTTGGGGTCACCTCCAACTCTTTTACTTGAACCTTTTTATTCAAACAATGGCCCTCGTTATATAATCCAATCAATTGCTCCAATTTATTGTTCAATAATTATATTTCTCATGAAATATTACGATTGCTGACTTTTCATAGAGGCATAAGAAACACAGATCATCTAATGACCTGGGAAGAATAATTAACAACATTTTTTTTTTTAATATTCAGTGATGGGACGATTCTAATATTTTTCCAGATTCGATACTAAATTCCCGATTCCGATTCTTCATAAATCTGTATAATAGATATATCGAGATCATTGCCAAGGCTGCTGCGAAGAAGGTGGGCTCTCTCTATCGTGCTAGAAAGTTACTTACGCCTGAAAGTATCCTGTACCTCTACAAAGCTACCATTCGCCCATGTATGGAGTACTGCTGTCACATTTGGGCTGGTGCATCTGCTACTAGTCTCTCACTCCTAGAGAGGGTTCAAAAGAGAGTGCCAATCTGATAGGTCCTGAACTGTCATCTAAGCTTCAGTCCCTGTTCTATCGAAGAAATCTTGCATCCCTCTGCCTGTTTCACAAGTATTTTAATAGTGGATGTTCAGACGAACTACAAGCCCTTGTATACCCTTGACGAAAATACCTCCGACAAACCCAAAAAGCAGCAAAATCCCACCCCTACAAAGTAGAGATCCCTAGATGTAAGAAAGCCTTCTACTCTAATAGCTTCTTCCCCAGAACAGCTAGACTTTTGGAATTCTCTTCCGGGTTCCTGCTTCCCCAATGGTACTGGCATGCAGAAGTTCAAGTGTAGTGTGAACCGACATCTTGCTGCCCAACTCCCTACATAGTACCCCTGCAACTTAGGTCCCTGATAGTAGCCCCTACATCAAAGTGGCAATGTGTCTTGTTCGGGGTGAAAATGTAATAGATAAAACAAAAAAAAATTAACTACAAAATAATTATTTTTTTCCCTGATTACCGTAAAAACATGTTAAATGTGCATATATTTCCTCAAACTTAAAAACACATTTGTGGTGGGTGATCCATAGCGTTTAGCTTTACTGTTTAAAATAAATATTTATTATTACTACCAGTTATGGAAGACTTTGTTTTAAACAGAATCAAATAAAATCAAATAAAATCAAATATAAAAAAAAAGATAATTAAAGCAATAGTTTTGGCATCAGAAAATGGGCATAAATTTTTCTGATTCCAGTACCCCAAAAAGTTCCAATTTTTCCGATTCCCGATTAATTGTCCGACCACTAATAATATTCCATTTTACAATTGTTTTTTTAGATCGTCACCTTTAGCTTAGAGAAAGAGAAAGAAGTGCTGTTTTTCATTCTGTTGATTTTTAGTAGTAGTATTGTATTGATTAGACCTCTATACCGCCATATTTTAGCCCGCCTGAGAAATTGTCTTCAGATAGATGAGCTGTCGCATAGCCTCCTTCTAGTCGAGTAACTGAACAGTGTAGGATCAGGTGGGCTGTGTCCTGGAGGGACTTCCTTGCACTTTGGGCAGATGGAGAAGTCTGTTTGTCTCCCCCTGAATTTGTTTACTGCAGTCATGCAGTGTCTTGCTTTGACCCGGTTTGTGGCTACCCACTGCTTTCTACTATTTGTAGCAAAACCTGGAAGGTGAAAAGTTGGGTCTTCAATGATGTCTCCTCCTTTGAGAGTATCGTTTCTCTGTTGCTCCTTCCATATCTCAACTGGGTTGAAATTTTTGGTTTTTGAGTTGTAGAACGGCTTTTGGGACTTGAGTCTGGGACATTTTTTAAAATTTGTTGGATTGATAATTCCGTGGTGTCCTCCTCGACGTTTTGAATCCATTTTTTAGTTGCCTCTTCCCTCCTTATGTAAGGTGGTGCAATTGAGCTTGCTACTGGTAGCCAGTGTGTTGAGGATGACTTAAGACATTCTGAGGTAATACACATAGTTTCTCAGAGTTTTTTTTTTTTTTTCAATGGATCGGGTGTGTTGACTGAGACAATGCTAGGGTGAAGTATTCTGCAGCACTGTAGCAGAGTGTGACTGCTGTTGTTCTAAGGACTCTTTGGCAAGCTCCCCATCACGTTCAGGCTACTTTCTTTAGGAAGTTGTTTCTTTTGGCAATCTTATTTGTACATCTCCTAAGGTGCTTCTGATATTGGTTTGTAAAGAAGTAACAGTGGTTTACTTAATTTTATGGGAAACGCATATGTTTCTTCCATATACATTTTTATTATGCAAGGCTAATTTATACTAATAATTGCTGTTTCATTTTTCATAGTTGATTGGTTAGACACACTTTAGTTAGAATGTAGTTATCCCGGTTTCGGCAATTGTAATTGCTTTGTTGTGATGAGGTTGTATTATTACAGTTATGCTTTTTTATTTTATAATATTTTTCGTAGTTCCTCCCAATTAGACTGGAGACCACCTGCGAATATTCTCTTGACACTTCCTCCTTTTGGAGGAAGCTGGTTTAATCTGCGTAAGTTGAATGCCATACAACAAACAGATTATGTATTGTTGGAGATGCCCTTCCATGGGATTAATGGACTATCTCATGACGTCACTTCCGGTATAGAGTACCGGTGCCCGGCAGTCAAATATTAGCACGTGGCCAAGGAGGTCATGTGCAAACACCCTACGATTGAGGAATGGTATTGCTCAACCTGCTTTTGTCTGTAATATATGTGAATACATGTTCGTCGATAAAAGGTCCGTGTTCCTTCGTTCATATTACCATTTAACCCCATAATAGGTATATATGAATAGCTCATTTTTGGTGGATTTTTAATGAATATCTTTCAGAATTGAAATGCTTATGGATTAGTTCTGCAAACTATAAAGTCTCATCTCAAAATTCATAAAAAGTACAAACCCTTTATCGGTAGACTTCATCATGTCTATCCATTTTTCTTCTGTATCCAAGACTCCCTGAGCTACACCAGAACTGTTCTCACCAAACGTGTAGGTAAACCAGTTTCCTGGAAAAGAGAAAAATTTATTGGGTTATCAGAAAATTTGATGCAAATTTTCTATACTATGTCTTTAAAAAAAAGTGCATTTCAAAGAAAAACATTACATACTTACATGCCATGCCAAAATTAGTATAAATTCCAAAAACTACAGAAAAATGGTCCAATAAAAAAATACCTATTAGTAAAAACAAAATTTTTCGAGGTTGCGATTTTTCACTGTAAGTTTTTAGAAGATCAAAATCAGGGGGAGAGAATTGCATTCAATTGTGTAAGTTAATTTGTACAGAATACAATGACACTATCTTTCAGGTCGGCCATTTTGCTTTCTCGATTTACTGCACGCTTTTTTCCGAAAATCAGCTCTAGCACATCTACAGGACCATTTATTTTTTTTCCCCGTAATGTTTGGTATTTATACTAATTTCGACATGACAATTAAGTACGTAATAATGTTTTTTCTTGAAATGTCTTTGTTCAAAAATACACAATTGGGTCGGCCGACACACTATAGTAAAGTTGAACTGAAATTTTTATTTTTAAAACAGAGCAAAATGAATGCGTTATTTTCAACATATCTTCACCTACAGTGCAAGTTTCAGTCTCTGAGTGGGGTGAGGTGGGGAGTCTTTGATAATCTCAGAATCTGTTTTTTGTTCTTTTGTTAAATGGTATTTTTAAATCGCCGTTAATAAAATATTGTGCGTATGTAAATATGAAAAAGCAAGATTTGTAAAAATTAAAACATTAAAAATCATTCAATTAATTATTAATTTATTAATAAAAACAAAATGCAATTCTAGTTTAAAACAATTTTGTAAAAAAAAAAAATAAAACGTAATACATAGAAACTGACGTTAAATGATAATGGTAACGTATTTATACTTTTGTTCATAGGAAAAAAAAAAATAAATAAATAAAATGGATGAATTATATTGTTATCTTCCAAAATTTGAGAGGAATTTGAAAGCATTTAAACAGTGATTTCAGGTTTTTAAATTCTTAATTTATTGTCGTGTATTAAAAGATTAAAAATTTTTAGAAGATCAGCTGTTTTCTGTCAGCAGGAATATCACAGGCCATCTGATGCTGCCCCATCTCATGTTATAAATGGCTTATCAGAGCATTGGTAATCTTCCTTATTCTCAATGTAATTGGCCCTCAGCCAGCCCAATCTAGTATCTATCTTGGGAGAAAAATAGGAGATGCCGAATTTGTGACCTTGTCTTCATCACATCACTTTAGACATCCAGAAACAGAAATTGCCTCAATTTAAAAGGATTTTATTTCTACTCATAACCCCCACCCCCATGAAAAAAAAAAAGTATGATGTACATACTCATGACAAAACCAAAATGTATAACCCCCTCCCCCCAAAAAAAACACCCAAATTACTTTGATTTTTAAATGAAAAAAAAAAAAAAAGAAAGAAAAAAAAAACCCCCAACTTTTTTTTGCTTTTTGCTAGTATCTGAGGAGTAACTATCTCACTTGCCATTTTGAAAAAAAATGACAAGAAACAAAAAGGAAAATAACTCAATAATTCATACTTCCTAGATTTATGTTACAATGCCTATGTATACAGATTTTTCTTTACTTTTGTTTTTTAATATTGGAGGAATTTTGAACAGGAACCAGGATTTTTTTTTTTCTTCACTAACAAAAGAGATGAAATATGATCAGAACATATACTACACTTTGATCCTCATCAAAAGTTCAAGGACATGTACCTGTAACTCATCTAAAACTTCAAAAAATCACCATTCGCCCATGCATGGAATATTGTAGTCATATCTGGGCTGGTGCATCTGCCACTAGTTTCTCGCTCTTAGACAGATCCTAATAAGCACTATCAACCAAACTCCCAAACTCTGTCCCATCCCTGTACCTATTTTATAAATATTTTAATGGAATGTGCTCCGATGAACCCAAAGCACTTGTACTCCCCTCCCCCACACACGTTGATGTAAATATCCTCAACTAACCCGACAAGCATTAAAATCTCCCCTTGACACTGTAGATATCCTCAGATGCTGGAAAGTTTTCTATTCAAATAGTTTCTTCCCTCAAACTGTTAGACTTTGGAATTCCCTCCCAGTTTGCTGCTTTCTTGACTGTACTGACATGCAGAAGTTTGTGCAAGTGTAATGTTAACAAAGATCTTGCTGCTGAACTCCCTACATAGTATCCCTGTAGATTTTGTCCCAAATAGTAATGTAACAGAGGGCGGGTGTGCTGATAGCAGCTGTATTTAAATGATGAGCTGTGTGCAAAGTGATGTCACAGCAAAGAAAAAGGAAAATAAAAACAATGCGTGCATAGAATGATGATCACAGAGACGTGTGTGAAGTCAGACGTGGTGACAGAATGAGGAATGAAGGTCTTTTCTTAAAACCTAAAACAGCGAGTTGAAGTTCTTTCCTATTCTTTGTCTCCTTTGCGACTGAGTTTACAATGTGTCGGGTCCCCGAGTGTCTACATGTTAATGCAATAGCCCCTTATGTTCAAACGGCACTGTACCTTACCTTGTTTAGGGCGAAATAACAGTGATATAAAAAAAAAAAATAAATTTCCTGATTTCTCATTACTATAAAAAGTTCTGTATAATATTTTTTTCTTTTATTGGTTGAGTGAAGATGATTAAACAAAAATTAGCATCAAAGACACATAACAAAGTTGCGAAGACACATCCAAAAATTTTATCCATATATATATATATATATATATATATATATATATATATAAGAGATGCAGTTTTTCCTGGACCAAATTACCATAGGTTTGCAAGAACAGATGCCACATACAAATTTATTATGTCTAAACTATTATCAGCCATCTTATCTAACTTCTGACCGCCGTCAGACACATTTATTCGTTAAATAAAAACCCTATATTGCATCCTTTGAGAGGCATCATGATGATGGCCATCATCTACAGAGAGGTAGTTCTTATCTTTTCCTCTCTTTCTACAGTACTCTTCCTGCCACCAGTCTACACCCGGGATATATATATACACATTCTTACTGTCCTCCAGTCATCCTTAACTGGATTATAAACTACTATACAAAGCATTAACTTTTCATTTCCCTTATAAAAAAAAAAAAAATTCTCTCTTACACATTTTTATCACTTCTCATTGGTTGCTACCTTTCAACCCGCTTATTTGAGAATAGATACCTTATTGAATAAACGAACACATTAGCTGTTAAAAAAACATGGACGCTAAACAACACGTTTCTTTTTTGTTACATTTTCCTTTTCTCCACTATATTAATTCAATTCTTCTACTGTTGTCAATTAAACTTTTTGTTTTATGCAAATTAAAACAAAGACGTAATCAACATATTCAAGGTTTGTGATACCAGCGGGTGAACAACAGATTTTGTAAGCACATACACACGGACAAATCAAGATACACAGACAGCGTAAGATAGACTTGCTGAGAGGCAGATAGATTGATATCTAGATAAAGAGACAGAAAGCGAGAGAAAAACACCTTTCGGAAAAAAAAAATACACACTTATTTACTTCAAAACAATACGGACAGAAGTTTTTGTATTTTTGTATTATAAATCTTATACACCAAACTTCTTATAATTTTATAGGGGAAAATAGTTTGATTACAACAAATGGTCTGCAAATAAGTAGTTTTTTGATTATCTCTATATAAATAAAATGAACTCATTTTTCCCCCGTCTGATTTTGACCTTAATAGGATTAAAAATCAAGATATTTCATGCAAATATAATATGCACAAACGGCAGAACAATATCTGAGGTGTGTTATAGGCTTATTATTTCTCAAATTCCTCGATAATCTTAGATTTCTATACTTTTTTCTGCTGAGAAGTCACGGCCAAAATCGGTTAAGATCAATGGAAGTGGTAAAATATTTTCTCTAATAAATTCCTCCTCCCCCTGCCACCACTTAACACCGTTTAGGGATCGTTCACAAGGAACAGTTGAGAAGAGAACACCGGTTTGGCTTCGTAGTTCTTTCATGTGAAGTTATTTAAAATCACTAAACTAAGCTGCAGTGCTCTGTGGCGTAGTGGTTAGGGTGCTGGACAATTCACATTATATTTTCACGTTCGCGCCGACCTACCGTAGTCGTTTTTTTTTTTTTTCCTAAACAACTGGAATGGACTTTTCTTGGTGGCCGAACTGTTAACGTTGCAGATGTTTTTTTTTTGTTTTTTTTTCACACTTTATTTTCCTACTTTTACTCATGACTCCGGGTTTGATCCTTCCTACTTACCGACCATAACATTTTTTAAAACTCCTTGTAACAAATACTGCTGGGTTAAATCAATGTAATTAAGCACAAAGTTATTTATAGAAACAACAATTGAGAAATTATTAAAAAAAACAAACAAACATTTTGACTTATCTACGTATTTGTGACCTATTTGCGTTATAAAAAACCGCATATTTAATAGAAGTTTTCGGGCAATGTAGTTACCGTCCGACTGACACTGCACACACAAAAATTAAAGGTGGGTTCATAGTATTTGCGCGTGAGGGATCATGACAACGATTATCAAGATTAAATTTGGGGCAGATAGTTTGTCCCCCCCCACACACAAAATGGAGTGCATTCCGAAAACCGTTCTTAACAGGGGTAGGTTGAGAGTCATTCTTACCATGAGGATGTTAAGAGTGTCTAATTCAAAAGTCGTTCTTAACATGAGGTTGTTGGGGGTAGGGCAATACCAACAACAGGCATACTTAAGTTTTTATGGGGTGGAGGGGCATGCTTCCACTGGGAAATGCCAGCTAACAGGTCCTGCTAGTTTTAAATAATTTTTAAATCAAGCTGAAAAGAAACGGTTGCAAAATAAAAATGAATAATGATGGAATTACCAAGCTCATCCTGAAAATAATGCATCGCTCCCTCTGTGGTGTCATCATGTGAGGAAGCCAAGTGACCACCAGACCCAACAATCATGTTGGATAGGGCAGTCAGGGGTGGGGAATTTCGACGAGGGGCACGCCTTGCTGCTACACGCCCATGCTCCCGACGGTAACGTCGCCTGTTAAAGAAAGCACAAATATTACTTCATCATAAAGTAAAGTGTACAAAAAAAAAAATTTTTTTTTTTTCAGTTACATGGCCACAGTTAGGATATAAACATATTTAACGTGCAGAATTATATTTTTAAATATTTCAGATGACAACTGATGATTTTGATTATTATTATGTTCATCTTGAATGTTGTTTTCACAGGAATTTTCACGAGAAAAAGACAAAAGAGGAAAAAGTGAGGCAAAAGAGGAAAAAAGTGAGGCAAAAAGAAATAAGTTATTAAGGACATGGAGAAAAGGAGAAGAGAAAAATGGAATAAAAGGTAAGGAAGGAAATAAGAACTGGAAAAAAGGAACGAAAGGAACAAAGAAAGGAGAAGGAAAGGAAAAGGGAAGGAAAAAAGAAGGAAAGGAAAAAAGGAAAAAAGGAAAGGAAAAAAGAAGGAAAGGAAAGAAGGAAAGGAAAAAAGAAGGAAAGGAAAAAAGAAGGAAAGGAAAAAAGAAGGAAAGGAAAAAAGAAGGAAAGGAAAAAAGAAGGAAAGGAAAAAAGAAGGAAAGGAAAAAAGAAGGAAAGGAAAAAAGAAGGAAAGGAAAAAAGAAGGAAAGGAAAAGGGAAGGAAAGGAAAAGGGAAGGAAAGGAAAAGGGAAGGAAAGGAAAAGGGAAGGAAAGGAAAAAAGAAGGAAAGGAAAAGAAAAGGAAAAAAGAAGGAAAGGAAAAAAGAAGGAAAGGAAAAGGTAAGAAACAAAGGAAGGAAAAAAGAAAGGAAGCAAACAAAGGAAGGAAAAAAGAAGGGAAGAAAACAAAGGAAGGAAAAAAGAAGGGAAGTTAACAAAAGAAGGAAAAAAGAAGGGAAGATAACAAAAGAAGGAAAAAAGGGAAGTAAACAAAGGAAGGAAAAAAGGAAAGCAAACAAAGGAAGGAAAAAAAAGGAAACCAAACAAAGGAAGGAAAAAAAGGGAAGAAAAAAAGGAAGAAAAAAAAAGGAAGGAAAAAAGGGAAGCGAACAAAGGAAGGAAAAAAGGAAAGCAAACAAAGGAAGGAAAAAGGGAAGCAAACAAAGGAAGGAAAAAAGGGAAGCAAACAAAGGAAGGAAAAAAGGGAAGCAAACAAAGGAAGGAAAAAAGGGAAGCAAACAAAGGAAGGAAAAAAGGGAAGCAAACAAAGGAAGGAAAAAAGGGAAGCAAACAAAGGAAGGAAAAAAGGGAAGCAAACAAAGGAAGGAAAAAAGGGAAGCAAACAAAGGAAGGAAAAAAGGGAAGCAAACAAAGGAAGGAAAAAAGGGAAGCAAACAAAGGAAGGAAAAAAGGGAAGCAAACAAAGGAAGGAAAAAAGGGAAGCAAACAAAAGGAAAAAAGGGAAGCAAACAAAAGGAAAAAAGGGAAGCAAACAAAGGAAGGAAAAAGGGGGAGGAAAATAGAGAAAGGAAAAAGGGGGTGGAAAATAGAGAAAGCAAAAAGGGGGAGGAAAATAGAGAAAGCAAAAAGGGGGAGGAAAATAGAGAAAGGAAAATGGGGGAGGAAAATACAGAAAGGAAAATGGGGGAGGAAAATACAGAAAGGAAAATGGGGGAGGAAAATACAGAAAGGAAAATGGGGGAGGAAAAAAGAGAAAGGAAAAAAGGAAAAGAAAGGAAGAAAATAAGGGAAGGGAAAAAATAAAGGAAATAAGCTATCAACCTTGCTTTTTGATCATCTTTGTAAAAATATTCTCGAGCAGGTAACAATGCTGATACTTCAGTGGGAGTGAGTGATTTAGAATCGGTCGAACGTGTATCTCCATCTTCGGGAAGAGGAACCCCACCCACAGCCCCACCCAATTCCGCTGGTGATGTTGCCTTATCCTTCATGACTGTGGGTTCTAAAATAAGTAAACGGTTAAAAAAACTAATTAGTTAAATAAAGAATGCACTAACCTTATAAAAACACATACCCTTAACAAAAGTTACACTAAAATTGATATATGTATAAAAAAAAAATATGCATATATGTTCACATTGTTACGTATTTCATGTTTCGTTTTTATTTTAATAAATTCTTCTTTGATTCAAATTCCAAACTATGAGTTAGTTCCCTTATTTAAATCACATTCCCAAAAAAGTAATAATGTAGTAATATGTTATTAATTGCAATACAACAATTGAGTAGATAACATTGATTTTAGTCGACATTGACACAAAAATTATATAGATAACATCGGCTTTTAATTGAAATTCAATTTTTCAAATTTTGATATTCAGTATTCCAAACAATCAGCAAATTTTTTTTTTTTTTAAATCTCTATAATAAACTTAAACAAAAAGTTTTAGTGACAAAAAAATGTCTACCTTTTAGTCTGCCATCTTTACTTTGATCATCATTCCGTGAATAACTCCTCTCTGATGAGAAAGAAAGAATTTTCAAAGATTACAAAATGGCATAAAAAAAAACTAACAAAAAAAACATTGCTTATTCAGATTGGCACTTATGGCAATAAACAAAATTGAAGAAAACTGTTCATTATGTACCAACTTGTCATGGAATGAAGATGGCATATTCCAAAAATCACAAAAATTGATCAACTAGTCCCCCCCCCCTGAATTTTAAATGCCGCCATAAGTGCTAATTTGAATAAGCACCAAAAGAGTGTTGTGCAATGCGAATAAAATACGAGACAAAATCTTGTGTCTGACATCACTGGCAAAGGGTACTTTTTTCCCAGCTAAATCCTGAATAATACAGATGTATTTATAAAAAAAAAAAAAAAAAAAAAAAAACTTCACTCAGAAACACACGTTCACACCCGCCGTGGGGTGTGGTCAGAAAATTGTGTAAAATAAAACGACAATCTTAAAACAATGATACACTAACAAAAATCCAAGCTTAAAACAAGCTTTTTTTTTTCAAAATAAATTTTTTTTTTTTAATTTGTACTGTAGTCATGTTGGATGCTTGTGTAGATTGATGTTTTTTTTTTTTTTTTTTTAAACAAAACACATTTCAGGTGAAAACATTACATACTTGCCTTTCATGTTGAAATTCGTATAAATTAAAAAAATTTCCGAAAACAATCCAGTAAAAAAAAAATTACAAGTAAAAATAAAAAAATTATCGAGTTTAGAGATATTTAGAATTTCATCATACGTTATGATATGGGAGAGTTTGCAAGATTCAGGGGGAGGTAACTGCAATCAATAATTTTGACTAAAATAAATACGTACTGACACTTTTAAACACAAGACCTCAAAAAATAACTGTTACTAATTTTTTTTTAATTTTTTTTATTTTTAATTTCAAAATACTTCCAGCAAATCATCTACTGGATGATTTTTCATAATTTTTCGAATTTTTACTAATTTCGACACGATACATAATGTTTTCACCTGAAATGCGTTGGTTTTAAAGATCAATATACACATGTACCTCATGTTGTTGTTTTCAATCAGAGAAAAATATCGTCCAGATAAGCATAGGAAAGACAACTGAAAATTAAATGAAGTCGTCTGGATGCAACAGTTTTAGAAAGAGTTCCAGTCAGAAGACATAGATTCAGCCATCACAAAATGGCGCCTGGCAACAAGATGACACCTGGAAACAAGAACATAGGTGGGAGGGTTGTTGTGTTAAATGGAAATAAAGATAGAAGCAAGAGATGAAGCGAGCATAAAGCAAAGCACCAAACACTTACTTGGTTGCCATTACGTCTTCATCCGGTTACCGCACTGACCATAAGGGTTGAAATAAATACCTGCGAGAGTCAATCATCTTTGATATTAAAATGACTTCATTCTGGCGGTGAGAAATAACACCTCCGGATTACCTTCCAGATCATGAGATTTTAGTCCGTCATCTTTCTTTGTGTATCAAAAAGGTGGCCTAGTTTTAACCTGGGGGTGTTTGGATGTGTCCGTTTATATTTTTATGCATATTAGCTTAGTTTTTGGCCAACTCCCTCCAAAACTAAACAAAGAAAGATGCAAGTGAACCTTTGTCTGATACACGTATAACCACTGGTTGATGAAAATGGCTACAGAAATAACAAAGAATCTGACTGGCTAACTAGCAAATTCAACACTACATGAATATATAAAAACATTTGATAACATCAATTCCAAATCCTCATGAGGACAAAATGCGTAAAAATTCTGTATAGTTTAATTGCCATATATATATTTTCAAAGCTTACTATATAATTGGATTAATGTCTTCCACCATGCTTTTAAGTAAGGGACCTGCTCAAACAACAAAGAATGCACCTGCACTAAACTTTGAGGCAAATCCTTTTGAGTGGGGCGCACTCAATTTAAAAAATGAAAAATAGGTTAGCTTGAATCAAGTATCAATATATTAAATGGATCACCATTTGTATCTGACTTTGAAAATCTGGTACTATTGCATTTTAAATCCCATTTTTCCATGAGTTTCACTTGGCAACGCCCGGCGGACGACGGAAGTTGCTGGATTACACCGAGCAAACAAAAGTCAATATAAAAAAATTAAATAAACCTATCGTAAAATTTTCATGAAATTTACTGTTTTATTTATTTTACTTTTTTGTCAACTGTCTTTAATTTTTTTTTTTGTATGAAAAGTTTTTTCTTTGAATTAATGAACAATTATTCTTTTTAGAACAAAGAACAAATATTTTTTTTGGATACATTTTTCGTAAAACTTTATTTTTGAAGAAAAGGTGTATTTTGGGGGGTATTTGTAACCATTGGAGTTTTTTTTTTTTTTTTTTTTTTTTGCATTTTATAAACTAAATTTTTTTTCAAAGTATTTTTTTTTTTAGTAAGCAGCCAACAGAAAATTTTTGTTTAATGTAAAAATTTCTTTTTGCAAATAAGTTTTTTTTGTTTATATTTAAAAAAAAAAAATTTTCTGTCCAGAATTGTTCATTATCCTTGTCACAAGAATAATCGCTTATTGTTTTTGCAATGGATCTTTTGAAACGCTTCCCTTTTTTTCTTTCTTCCAATTTGGTGTTGTCTGCTTGTGTCTCATCTGGTAACTCCGTTTCTCTGGGCATTGCCAAGTGAGACTCGCAGAAAAACAGGATTTAAAATGTAGTAGTATCAAAAATTCTACCAAATAACCTTATTTGTTAAACTTGTGGGGCTATCTTGTGGGTCAAAAGTGTAACATTTTTATTAAAACATATCTATTTATCTACCTCCACTTCTTTTCCTTCTCCCTATTCCTTTCTCTGGGTATACGTACACACAGGCTCCTTTTTATAGATTCCTGAGAAATAAATCGGCGCAAAGAAAGTAACTCCACAAAAAAAAAAAAAAACCATCAGAGTTTCTTTCCTTTAGACAAAATCTGCACCAGTTGAGGTCAAAAAAATATTTTTTATAAATTTTATATATTATTTGTCCAGGGCAACATTGATCAAGAAAATATCAATTTTGTGGTATTTGTTCTGCCGTTTTTGAGTTTTAGCCAGACATACAAACATACATACACACAAACAACTGTTCTTTATATAATAAATAATAAATTATCCCTCATTCATAAAAGTTAAGATTTCCTAACATCCATTTACTCATCTTTTTATACATATATTCTATCATCTTATATGAATTATATATTTTTTCACAATCATTAGGTTGGCTTTGTCATTTCAAACTTAGCGGTTGTCTTTTGAATTCTGACAATGATTTCTCAGGCTAGAATGTCAATTTTTTTATTTTTTCTGTAGCTTCAGAAAACATGTCGCGATCAGGAGGCGTGCAACTAGAGTTTCTGATATTAAATGGAAGCGAAGATAGAAGCGAGAGAATGATGAAGAAAGCATTACGCAAAGCATCAAACACTTACTTGTTGGTTGCACGACAGCTTTTAATTTTCGCATTTTTTCAGGGAATTCGTTATTGTCGTCTAAGATTTCAATGATGTTCCTGCGTAGCGTTTCAGGATCTGGAGGGTCAGGGGACGCATTGAACGGACCCTCATCTGGAGACAAAAAACGGGGATGGGTGGGCCAAATGAATAATAGATTTGAGATGAAAAGTAAAACTTTGTTTTTTTTTCTTTTCATATTTTAGTTAAATTCGTTCAAGATGGTCAAATATACAAGTGCATTTTCAGAATAAGAACGAAAATGGAAAAATTAAATTCCCATTAAAAAAAATTGTCTAATTAATAATTATGTCGATTTCAACCAAAAGCAATGTTATTTGTCATGTTGCAATTAGTAACATATCAATATTTTAATAAGATAGACAAAATAAATAACACACAAGCTATCATGCTTACATCCGATTGACTGTTATTTAATTGGTATGGACTTCCATTTCTTGTAATAATTAATTTTACCAAGAATTTTTCATAAGTTTTAGTTTCGATTATAGCTGATTGCGTTCCAGTAATCTATGTTTTTGTAATAAATAATTTTATCAAAATATTCTTCATAAATATTGGTTTTGCTTTCAATGATAGCCGAAGAAACTTAAGTTATATATATATATATATATATATATATATATATATAAACATGTATTTTTTTTTTCACAAGTTTTAGTTTCTATTCAAGCTGATGCACCCAAGTCATATGGATATGTTTTTTTTATTTTTGAACTCGGAACTATATAATATATAACAATCGATAGAACATTAACTCTATAATAATATATACGAAATCGGCAAGAATTAAAATATTTTTAAGCATGCTTTATGACCGGGCTATGCCGGGGCGTTCCTGCTAGCTTAGATAAATACTTTTGCAGTTTTAACAAAAGAGCTACAATAATATCAGAGTGTCTCCATTTACAGAATGCCAACATCAATATATTACGTATGAACAAGTGGAATTTCCATAGGTCCCGCTAGTTACTACATTATTATATAAAATGTACTTTCATGATTTCTTGATCCATTGATCTGTCATTATTATTTTTGAAATATAACTTAAACATGGGAAGTAATTCAGTTTGGAATTCCGCTTATTTCTTTTCAAACTATTTTCATTAATAATTAATTTTGTACTTTATCATTTTTCATAATTTTTAAATATTTTACTAATTTCGAGATGACAATTAAGTAGATACGATCAATTTTAACAAATATTTTGATTTTCGTTCTTATTCTAAACAAGCACCGCTATATATAATATATATATATATATATATATATTTTAAAATTAGAATGGTTCTTTTTTATTCATCAAAAAAAATTTTTTTTTCAGAAATTGAACACAACTCATGATAATATATTTCAGCAATTAAATTTTTAGCAGTAATTTGCAGGTGAGAATAGAGAAGATATATATATAAAAAAAACTTGGGTTTAAGATGGCAAAATTTTTAAAATAGTTTTTAAGTTTAGAATAATACAAATTTTAAAACTATAATAAAATAAAAAAAACATTTCCAAATTACAAATTTTTTTTTTTTTTTAAATAAAGTTTTAAAACGGACTGAAAAATGAATTTAAAAAAATAAAATATAATTTAAACGTTTTTTTTATATTTAAATTTTAGTTTCAATAAAATTTAAAATAATTTTTTTTAATTCAAGATTAGGAAAGTTAGCATTTTTAGTAAAAACATTATGGAAATATAATTTTAAAAACTTTTTAATTTTAAAAATAAAAAAGAGATAGATGGAAAAAAAAAATCAAACTGAAATCATTTTTTTTTTTTTTTTAACAAAGAATTTTCTTTTTAATTGAAACAAAACAATGTTTAATTGGGAGAAAAATCAGACTCAAGGAGTTAAAAAAAAAAAAAAAAAGTCTACAAAATTCATGTACATTCAACAAAATGGAAACAGGCTAACAACACCAAAAATATAAATGTTGAAAAAAAAAAAAAGATTTCCTCAATTCCGCAACTTTCTATAAAACATATCTAAAATAAAGAATTCTGTAAAATTTCATTTTATCTTAGAGAGAAAATATTAATTAAAAATTAATTTCAATTCTATGTGTGTAATCTTGAATCTTGATTGATCAAAGAAATTATGGATAATGTGGAACAGGATGTAGAAATGGAAAGAGATAACATTAGATGAAGACATCCAGAACTATTTCCGGGGTTATGAAAATATTCCGTGTGTAGCTTCCTTGCTGCATTATTTAAAAGTATATATAAAATCCTAAACAAAGTTGCATCATTAAAAAAAAAAAAATTCAGAAATAATTGGTGGTTGTCCAGAATTACCCTATATTAAAAAAACAATACAGAAATATCTGTATGATGTATATACCCGTGACGGAACTAAAAGATTATATTCCAAAAATCTTGTAAATTGATCAAGTTTGTTTTATAAAAAATTAGTTTGCAATGTTATGGGATTAATAGTAAATCATAGCCATTACAAGATCAATTTTCATCTCCCAAATTTGAATTAAAAGGATCTTTCTTTGTTTCTTCTGAATGGCAAAGCAAGACACCTAGTCTTCGCTTCTTCATGAAATTTGATTTTCTTAAAAAGAAAAAAATATATATACTTGATCAATTTATGTGATTTTTGGAATATGACCTTTTTTTATTCCATCCTGTGTACATGGATCACACAGACTTTATCTTTGTTTCTTAATATAAGAGGAATCTGGGATAAAAATTATTTTTTTGAAGTTAGAGATCTAGGCAATTATGAAGGATGAAGCTAAACCTCAAATTGTCAAAAAAAAGAAAAAAAAAAATGACCAAAGATCTCCAAAGAAATGATGCTTTGCCCACCGTATCATTCAGATCTCACATCAACAGATTACTATCTTCTTTAGAAGTATGCAAAATTATTTGCGTAGGTTAAAATTTGAAAAAAAATAATTAAACATGAAGGAGTGCAATATTCTTGTATGCATTCAAGGTAAATCTAAACGATACATGGCCATGAGATGTTAGAAGTGAGGAAAGATGGCCAATTGAATTGCAGGGTGAGAAAATGTATTGATCTAATTTTGATTGAGATTTGCTGCTCAGATGTGCAAAGATGGAAGATCCAGAGATAGTCACCTTGAGGCAAGAGACAATGACAGCTCTTCACTGAGGCCAATCAAACTGCTGACCAGTCAGTTTAAACTGCCCTGTTTGATATGACACCTAGAGAATCCGTCCTTATCAACTTATAACAAAAGTCACAAACCGAGAAAGAACTCTTCATTTCTCGACTTGTCTGACAGCAAATCAAGAAACATCTCTTTAAAAACAGGGCGACTCCTCTCCATGACCGTAAAACGAGTACTTCAAGACCCGACTACACCAATCAAGTAAAAGAAATTCAAAGTGTAAGCGGAAAAAAAAAAATAAAAAAATACCCAAAACAAAAGAGGTTTTACAAAAATAGTTTTGTTTTAAGAAAAAAAAATCCAATGAAAATGTAATTTTTTTTTAATATCTGGAAAAAAATGTTATTTTATTAAGCAGAGAAAAATAAACCTTCATTTTAAAATAAAACAAAAGTAAAATAAAACAAAAATTATAAATAAAAAAATTAAAATCTAAAATCAAAATATTTTAATTAAAAATAATATTTTTTTACAGTCAAAAAAGAAAAAGAAAAGTTTATAATTCCAAAAATTAAAACAGATATTAGAAAGCAAAAATTAATAAGTAAAATTTGAGCTGAGAGAAGAAAAATAAGTTAAACAGTGTTGAAGAGAAAGTTTTAAAATTCTGAAGTTTTCAAAAAAAAAAAAAAAAAAAAAAATTGATCAATAAAGCAAAACGTCGAACTGAAACAAGAAAATCCTGAAAATTCATTAAACAAGAAATTTTAACAATTCAAAAAATAAAAACGTATACAACAGGACTCACTTCATCTAAATTTTTTGCCATTCATTTTAAAGATATTGTTCATTTTTATTTTTGAAGAAAGTAGATGAGGGTTCAATTTGCTATATAAAGTTAACATAAAATGATCACTCCTCCCTATCTCGTGAGTTGATCTTTAAAAATTCTAAAGTGACTTGTTTCAGAATTTTGGAGATAATGATTAATAATCTGTACAATTCAGACATTCAGATGATGAAAACTGAGAAATGCTTCAGGTGCATCTTTCTGATCTTGGGAACCTATATGTCGAACTTTATATATAGCATCTTAATATATATATATATATATATATATATATATATATATATATATATATATATATATATATGTATGTCTAGCCACACTGATGAGTTGTGATACAACAAAACAGTACTGTATGTGGATGACTACAAATATATTTTAAGACCCCCCCCCCTCTTCGGGTAGGACACTGTCGTAAATAATCTCACCCACTACTTAATTGGCTGTAAATTCGAGGCTCGCTCTTTGTTTGTAAATAAAAAGACAAGCGGCTTGAGCACTACAAAAAAAAATGTTGGACGAATGTTTGTTTGAAATAGACATTTGTTGAGGTCATTTGCGAGCGCCGCTACTGTGGGTAGAACTGACTATCAACGTGATGGTTCTAGGTTCAATCCTTGGCTTGGAAAAGGTGCTAGTCTAGCCGCACTGATGAGTTGTGATACAACGAAACAGTACTGTATGTGGATGACTACATACATATATATAGAGAGCGAGAGAGAGAGAGGGAGAAAGTAGATTTTACTTTGTAAAAAGCTGAGTATGCAGGGTTCTCCTCTACGAGTGAACGATTTAGGAGCAATTTTATCCCTATAAAGTCTGCTGGGGAGGGGGGAGGGACAACCAGATTTATATCGGAAAAGCCATTCTGCCAAAAATTTACTTTTACCATGACTAATGTTTGTACACTTGGTTATTGAGAAAAGTATGGACGAATGATTTGAAGGCAACTTTACCCCTATAATGCCCCCTGGGGGGGGGGCAACCAAGAGTTATCCCAGAAAATTTGTTATGGCAAAAATTTACTTTCATCATGACTAATGTTTGTGCAAAATTTCAAAAAAAATCCAAGGCATGGTTATTGAGAAAAATGCAAACAAACGAATGGAAGTGAATTACTAGGTTCAACCCCTCCTTTATCGGAGGACGAAAATCACATAGAGCATATATAGAATTTCAAGCCAAACTCTTTACTTAATTAATCCGAGAGGGTAAATTGGTCTTGTTTCATCAGTCATGACAAGTCTTAATTATTATGCTATTCTTTGTTCTCACCGGTAGTAGGGATTGAACCTTCAACCTCAAAAACACTCACTTAACGAATAAACCAGTTGATTAACATTTATTTCAAAGTGATCTCTTTCTGGGGGTTGAAGGTTCAAGTCTCACTACAGCCTAAAAGTAGTTAATTCGCCATCTTCCATTCCGTCATCGTGTGTTTATCTTATATTATCAGACAAATGAATAACGGATGTTCTTTTTATAGGCACCATCATAACGTTTCGATCCTTCACGTGATCTATCGTCGAGCAGTGTCCAAGGCATCCCTCAAGTCAGTGTTTTTATAAATTGTTTCTACGAGATTTCATGATTATATCGAACATTTTACATTATATATATATTAGTGACGGAACGATTTCAATATTATTACCGATTCCGTACTAAATTTTTGATTCTTTAGAAACTTCTAAATATTTAACTAGGAAGTTGCTATTTTTTCTCCGATTACTGTCAAAAACACATGTTAAAATGTGCAGATATTTTCAAAAACATAAAAAATATATTTATATAAGAATTTATACATTTTAGTTTTACTGGTAGTTAAAAATCATAAATATTCATTCTTATCGTTACTACTAGTAGTAGAAGATTTTGTTTTAAACAAAATAAAATAAAATTTTAAAAAAAAGACAGCTAAAAGAATCGTTTTTGGCATTGGAAAACAGGCACAAATTTTTCTGATTCCGATATCCCCAAAAGTTCTGATTTTTCCAATTCTGATTAATCATCCCAGCACTAAAATATATTCTAAACAATTTTAATACCTTCAAATATTGGGTTTATGAGTAAAAAAAAAAAAAAAAAAAAAAAAAAAAAAAAAAAAGCACCTGAAGAAGTTCAAAGTTTATATAAACTAAAACATTAATAAAATAATTAAACAGGAAGAAATAAAAAAAAAAATTAGATAAAACATTGACCATTTTTATTTTGGATTCTAAATGACTGAAACCAGTCAATCTATTGTTTGGGTTTTTATTTCTTCCCGTGTTTAATTATATTCCTTTCTGTATTTTTTATATATTCTGTCTCCATAAGATTTCATGATATATCATACATTTTACTATTTATATGTATACTCAATAATCATTTTAATATCTACAGACTATAGTGTTTCATGCTTTTGCAATAGATTGACGGAGGAAAGGTCATGTTGTATACGTTCAGCTAAAAACAAAAAAAAACGGAAACATAAATAGAAATAATAGGAAATAATGAACCATTCATACCAGATGAAAAGCAGAAAAGGAGTGAAGGTTGTGTCAGAGGAGGGAGTTAGCAAAAGACTAATTTATAAAAATCCTTCTTCCCAATAAGGAGTAAAAAAAAAAAAAAAGAAAAAAAAAAAGATATATTTTCTTAAGATTATTTTGAAGGTGGGTACTCAAACAGAAATATGGCATAATCATGTTGATCGACAGGTTTCTGATAGATCGCAAAAGTTAAGCAATATTGAGCCTTGCTAGTATCAAATGGGTGACGATTTAGGAATAACAGGCACTGTATACAAGTCTGGAAAGCAATGGAAACCTACCATACTTAATCTTGAAGGCAATTTCGAATTGAACATGGTTACGTTGATGTTTTGCTCGAAAAGAGGTCGAGGCAGCCTAGTACATCATACTTCCGCTCCCTATTTTGTCCTTTTACTAATTGACACTCATTCCTATCATCATAGTTTCACTCATCGTCAGGCAGTGTCTGAGGCATCCCTCAGGTCTGCATCGGAGATGTTTCAAACTAAACGGGTCATGTTGATGTCTTGCTCCGATAACCTTTTACTTTAGAACCGTCATCAAAGCGCTTCGCTCCATCATCGGGCAGTGACAAAGGCATCACTCAAGTCCACATTGGAGCATGCTTCGCTTAAGGAACAGTCTGTGAAGACGTGTGCGATAGCCTGCATAGCGGCACTGCAGGAACACCGAACGTCCTGTACATAACGCCACTTGTGCAGGTTGTCCTGTGTTTTGTCAAACTTCGTTTGGGTCTAGTTGAGTGTTACCCACTATTTCTGAGGAAGTTTAGAGCCTGCTGGGAGATCTTATAGTGCATATCCGTATAATCAAATATCTAAAAAAGAAAATTTGTTGATTTTATGTAGAGATGGAGGGATTAAAAAGAGCAGGTGGAGACCGCAGAAGAACAGCCTCCCACAAGGTTCAGTTTTGACCCCCAAACTGTTCAACACATACATATGACACGCCGATATTCCATAATGTCTACAGGTTCATCTACGCGAATGACATATGCCTCGCAACCCATTCAAATGAATTCAAAGTCATCGAAAATCAGTTGATGCAAGCACCCACGCAGTTGTCACCATATTATTACAAGTCACAATTCAACCCGAACCTAGGTAAAATTAAGGCGTGTTTATTTTATCTTAAGAACCGCCTAGTCCAAAGGATGCTCAACATCACCTAGGGAGGTACAGTCCTAGAGAATACCATATAACCAACTTATCTTGGCATGGCGCTCGAAAGGACACTGTCATACAGAACCCATATCGAGAAGCTCTACAAGAAATCTATATATATATAAAAGCGAAAATGTATGTAGGTGTGTTCGCTTTTTCTGTGTGTCTACAAAAGGCTTTTTTCAGAGAAGCGGTCGCTTGCCTAACAACTTTTTAAAACTTTTTATATCACATATAAATCGTAATATCTCACAGTTAACAACGAAGCTCGCCTGTCTATTTAATTTGCTCGACTTTGGGAAGATAAATATTCAACATTTGTCGCTCGCCGCATGTGGGTTAGTCTTTTTCCTATAACATCTTGGGAAGCGTTCCCACAGTAAATGAAATACTATCCCGCAGTCAAACTTGACCTCATTAACTCATTAAAACGGGCACCTGCCAAATACAAGTAATTAAATAAATTCAAACGTGTTTCCGTTAGCATCTCGCGGTGGGGCAATGGTTAATGTCGCACGTTTTTTTTTCACACTTTATTTTATAACTTTGCCTCAAGGGTTCGGGTTCGATCCTCATACTTTTTTCTTTTTTTTAACCCCCCCCCCTCCGGAGTTTCCACACACACACCTCCAAACACCCCGGCAACGCCGGGTACCCCTCGCTAGTTACTTCATAATAAAGCCCAAAGACAAATGTGTATGCATAGCTTTAACACTACACCAAATACAAACATTCTTATTTTTAACAGTATACAAGTTGTCTTCTCCCTAGAAAATAACACTATAGAAACTTTAATTTTCTATAAAATTTTAAATTGCACATCTTATTAGAACCCATCACCTTCATGAGATCCAAATAAATTTGAGGTTTGCAGCATATACTGCTTTTATCGCATCTTTGTGCATCTCTCCAATCAAATCTCAAATCGCAGCATCAATGCAAGATGCAACAGCACCAGCATCACAGGGACTCTCCTTAAAAGGAGACTTTGCCCTTTAGCAAAAAACAAAATAAAAGAAAAATCTGTATGATTTATGTACACATGACAAAATGAAAATACCATATTCCAAAAATCACATGAATTGATCAAGTAATTTTATTTGGAAAAAGAAAATCAAGACTTATGAGTATCCAAGGAGTGACAGTCTCACCTGCCATTTTGAAAAAAAAAAAAAAAACCCAAAAGACAAGGAAGATAACCCAACAATAATTCATAGTTATGTTACAATGCCTACAAATTTCTATTAATCACTTAAAAATGATTTTCTATGCAAAAATAAAACTACTTGATCAATTTACATGATTTTTGGAACATGACATTTTTGGTTTGTTACAGATACGTGCATCATACAGATTTTTTATTAAATTTTGGTTTTTAATATAGGCGGAATTCTGGACAAAAACCAACTCTGCTAGCTTGGTCACTTTCTTTGACGTCTCAAGGAAGAATTTATCTACAAGTTGATAGCTCCAATCACCCCTTCCAGCTGGAAGTGCAGAGGCAACTAACTGAAGATTTGACTAGGAACAGTTTTTTTCTTTTAATTTTTTTTTATTACATTTTCACCCCAAACAAGGCACATTGCCACTTTGGTGTATGGGCTACTATCAGGGCAGCAACTACTGGGGCACTATGTTGGGATTTGGGCAGCAAGATGTCGGTTCAAGTTACACTTGAACTTCTGCATGTTAGTACAGTTGGGGAAAGCAGGGACCTGGAATGGAATTCTAGAGTCTAGCGGTTTTGGGGAAGAAACTACTGGAGTAGAAAGATCTTTTACATCTAGGGATCTCTACTGCGTGGGGGTGGGATTTAGCTGCCTGTCGGGTTTGTCAAGGGTGTCTACGTCGTGGGGGCACAAGTGTCTGCAGTTCATCAGAGCATTCACCATTAAAATACTTGTAGAACAGGCAGAGGGATGCAACGTTTCGTCGATGGGACGGAGGCTGAAGCTTAGATGCCAGTTCAGGGCCTATCAGATTGGCGACTCTTTTTTGAACCTTGTCTAGGAGCGAGAGACTAGCAGCAGATGCACCAGCCCAAGATGCACCTGTGAAGACTACTCCAGGTGAATGCAGTGTCAGATCACCTGAGTCCACCAAGTAAATTGCAATTTCCTCTTCCCTGCAACTTCTTTCCCACAGAAGAGACGCTGTGAGCATGTCTCTACTTTATCATTATTTTCATGGCAAGTATTCGTCTGAGCTCCAATCTATGGTCCTCCCTTGCCTAACTTTCACGAAAAACACTCGTCTATCTGAGACCACGATCAATAATTTCCCCCCCACTCTTTATTTGCATCTAAACCTAAATGTAGATTCCATAAACGAACCTTCTTTCTTAGAACTGTACGCCTGTGGAACTCTCTTCCTTTTCCCTGCTTTCCAACTGACTACAATATCGTCAACTTCAAGTCCAATGTAAACAAGTTCTTGATGAGCCACCCCCTTAAGTAATTCAATTTACCAAATTTTTACTACTAATCATTACTACGATATTGTCCCATTAACTACTGTACACTCAGTAACCCTTATCCTCGAGTGGCCTCAGAGCCTTGATAAGTGGTGACTCCTTTGTAAAAAAAAAAAAAAAAAAAAAAAAGGAAGAGGAGGAGGAGAAAAAAGAAAAGGAAAGAATGACAGGGGAAGAAAGTCCTGAAATTTACCCCATCGACACCGAAACATACCTGATGGACTGCTGGAGACATTTTCGGACTGCTCTTGTGAGTTCTGCATAAAAGAATACTGTTTCGGAATCGCTCCGTTGTTTTTCAAGTCCAACTCATCGGTGCTCGGGCTGCTGGGAGACGTGTTTTCGAGTTCCTTCAATAAGTGGTACTGGCCGGGTTGCTCACGACCACCGGTCGGACTTGTGTCTCCATCATAACCTTCACCACCCATCGGTGGAGGACTCGTGTCATCGTTGGTGATTGTGCTCGATGATTCAGACACATCTATGCGGGAATGACTTTCACCTGACAAAGACACATGCACGCGCACACACAGACGCAAACAGGACGAGGATGGGAAAGGAAGAAAAAAAGGAAAAAAAAAAAAAAGAAGCATTATGAGGATTTTTTGGGGGGGTTGTGTGAAAAATAAAGGCAAAAGCAAAAATGATACGAGACACACACAAAATGTAGATGATGAATGGGGGAGTGGTTGATACCAGATTTTTGTGTAACTGTTTATGACAAAACATTATATATATATATATATATATATATATATATATATATATATATATATATATATCCTCATCAATATGAATATTTCTAGCACATGCCTGTCCTTATAAAATTCCACTCATGGAATCTTTAAAAAAAATTCACAATCTTTTCTGCATTCCAACTATATTTGTTACAAATAAGCTGCAGTCTATGCTTGACTTGTCCACCAAGTTTCAGTTATCAATGCCCAACAGTCTTTGTTTTATCACCGTTTGTATGTGGGGAACACTTTAGTGATAGTTTCATCAGTAAGAGGTGTGATTTCAAGTTAGCTTCTCCAAACTTCATTATGCCCCCCACCACCACCCAAGGTGTTGAGTTATGTTTAAATAATGTTTCTTAATTTTTTAGAAATAATTAATTTGGATTATTTGTTCTCATCTCAAGCGTTATTTACAACATTTTGGCTGATGTAACCCCAGACCTTCTTCAGATGTCTGCCGCCGAACTCGAGGAATCTTTTTGCCAAGCTCAGAAATCTGCACAGAATTCCAAACGTTTATTTTATCCATGAGGGTAGAATCTTCTCGTTCTTTCGGTCATGACCAGGAAGAGGTCTGCCCACACCGAGGATTGAACCTTCAACCACCAGAAGAGTGTTGCTTAGAACTGAATTTTACTTTGTTCTTTATCAGTTATGCTACAGGTCGTTGCAGATTAAATCAGGGAGTTCCATTCGAAATTCCATGCAGATCCCCTCCCCCACCTCCTTAGTTCGACAAGACACACCTACAGAAGATCAGAGATTATATCAGCTGAAACATTGTGAAAATAACACTCAAGATGAGAACAGTAGTCCAATTAATTTAAACAATGCAAGTTAAATAAAGGGAATGTTTATCAAAATCATTAATTTGTTCCTAAACTAAAAAGCGCCATCGCAGTCAAACGTAAATTTTTACAGCAACTCAACACTCATCTTTTGACAACTTTTACAGGTTCTTGGGTCTGCTGAAAACGAATATCAAATTCCAATTTGGGGCAGACAAGTAGTTTTCTGGATATTAAGACATTTTTTCCAATTTAATGAATGTTAGTGGCAGTTGCCATTCTTAACATGGGGAGGAGAGGTGGTATTTTTTAACACGCATGTACATTAGTACGTTTCAGTTGGGGGGGAAAAACATGGCCTCCATTAAAAACATAAGGAATTACATTGGATAATAAAGGTTTTAATATCGAGAAAACTACTTGTCTGCCCCAAATTCAAATGTGATATTTGTTTTCAGCATACCCGAAAACCTATAAAAGTCATCAATTTAACAGTGAATGCTGAGTTTCGTTCAAGTAGAAGAAAACTATTCAGATGTGCTTGCAATGCAGAGGTGAACATTTGTAGTATTTCTTTGAATGAAAAAAAAAAAAAAAATTGTTGGACATTTACAATTGAAACTGGATGGGCAAGTCAGGTATAGACTAAAATTTATTTCTACTGTATATGGTTGGACTACAGAAAAGATTGCAAATTTTATTAATTTCATAAGTGACATTTTCTCTACATGTTACCCCTAAAGTGTCCTTCTTCAGATGTATTGTCCCCCCCCCCAACATCTAAATACGATTGATTAAATGTGTACACGATGTTTATAATGCACTGCAATCATTTGTACTGATGATTTTGATGTTTTTTTCTAACTAGCAGGACCACCCAGCATTGCCAGGGATTGAAGAGACTGTAAAACTGATGACAAGAAACTTCATATTAACATTTAAAAACAACTTTATTGGTTATCTTCGTTAGTAAGAATAAGATGTAAGGAAACGGGTTGTATAGAGAAAGGGTTAGTTGTTAAAATTGTTCCTGTGTGGAGACGTTGATGTTTATACAGGCTTGTTGAAAAGAGAATATTGTTCGGATATGTTGTGCATGTAAAAGTGGTGCGTAGCCATGACATATTTGTTTCCTAGAAGTTAGTAGTACGAGCATGCGTCCATGTATGGACGGGTGGGGATAAAAGATTAAAGAGTCCCATGAAAAATAGAGAGCATGTATGTCTACCACATCGAAGTCCGTGTACGGAGGTAGCCATGATGGCTTGTATTCTGTCATAGTCGAACACCAGGCCCAAAGGCCAGATGAGTTCGATTGAGTCCCAGGAGAAAAGTTGGGGGTGACAGGTCCATTTCACGTGGAGTTGTTGTCTGTCCAAGATGCAAATCCGTTTGCTAAAAGACCTTCTGGACATCATATTACAATACTTATGCAGAATATAGACCATGCTATTTTTTTCTTTTTACATAGGATTTTCAAATTAACTTTTTTTTTTTTATAGGATTTTCAAATTAACTTCAAGTTTTATGCTATTTTCTGTTTATTACATTGTTAGGTGAAAGCACAGATTAGTTTCTCTCCCCTCTTTATGTTAAGAATGGGCTTCTAAATAATGTTTCAGCACAGTTCCCAAACTTTCAGCACAGTTCCCAAATATCTACTACTTTTATTCTGATTAAGAAATGTTTTTTTTAAAAACATTTTTACTTCTACTAAGAAGGTCATTTTTACTGTTGAGTATTTCTTTTTTGTTGTTTGTGTATATCGTAGTGTCTATATCACTTGATAAATCGTCACAAAACTTGGTCATGATTTAATTTATAACTGTTGGAGTATTAAAATTCTGAATTTTTTTAGATGAGGGTTGATTGTTTATATTATCTGTACTGATCCGACTATTGTTCTCAACTTGAGTAACGTTTCGGTCGGTTTGGCCTCTTCGGTCATCTTCAGGCAAGACGATTGTTGTTTGGAAAAGAAAAGAAAAAAAATTACTGGCTCCACAGATGTTTTCGTATTCTTTGAGTTAGTCTCTGTTTTATAGCTAGATTTTTGTATGTGTGAAAAAAAAATTTGTTGACAATGGGGAGGCAATTCTAATAAAGATTGACAAGGGATTATCTCCTTTCCATTGCCAAAATTTTAAGGGTGTACAATTTGTTTTTTCCGCAATTAGAGGCTTTCAAATGCTATTAATCTCTAGGTTGGGTCGGCTTAGTAATTTTTTTTTTTTTTAAGAATATGTGCTGCCTCCTGATCTTCCACCTTGATTGGAGTATATCGGTCAAGTTAATAGAAAAGGTGAAAATAGTATAACACGTAATGAATGGTAAGTGAAAGAAGCAAGAAGATGTAAATATTAGATCAACCCGTAAACCTCGTGTCTGGTTAGTCACTATATCACCAAGTGTTTTGGTTGGGCAATATATATATAGCATTTGAAACGGTGTTCTTATTTTTTCTTCTGCTTTCCTTGGAGATTATTAGTGAACTTTTTCAATAATTTCTGTTAAATTGAAAGTAAATGATGTTATTCTCTAAGGAATGTGGGATATGAGAAAATGTTAATTGAAAATTTCTTTTTTTTTTTTTTTTTTATCTAAATGCAACAGTGTCTTAGAAATGCTTCACAAGACTGTTTAAGTTCTGTGTGTTTATTTGTGTAAAAATAACATCAAAATCATCAGTTTTTTTTTTACTTGAGAAATTTTTACATATACTAATCAAAATCAATTAAAATATGTTGAAAATAAAAAGAAAAAAACGAAATAAATTCAAAAAGAAAAAAAAAAGAAAAAAGAGAAAGAAAAATAGGAAAAACAAGGAAAAACGAAAGAAAAACAAAAAAGGGGAAAAAGAAAAGATTAAAATAATAGAACAGATAAAAGGAAAATAAAAGCGGATAGAAAAAAAAGGAGAAAAATGAAAAAACAAAAACAAAAAAAAAACAATGTAAATAATAAGTTTGTTTCAATCATAAAATCATTTGAGTAAATGTTCCTCTGAATATTATCTTGAAAATAATTAGGAATTAACTCATTATACTTAACCATTTTAATTTTAGACACAAGAAATTGGTGTTTTATATTATTAGGCCGCAATTCGGAAAGAACAACAATACAATTGTTATTTTTGCCCCTCTTTCGGGAACATGATCCCCCCACCACCACCACCACCACCACATTAAAATATAAGTTTGTCTTTGTGTTAAATAAGAATATGGATCATAAATTAGTTTTACAACAAGCAAAAGTGTAGTATTTGTTTTAAGAATGCAGTTCATCTTTTCTGTCCTGTTAATGAAGGAGAAATCCTTCCAGAAGGAGACAATTTTGTTTTTATGATCCACTTTATTGCTTAGCTTGGTGGTCAACATCTACAGTTCACTCTTGTAAAGGAAATTAAGTATTTTAATCTGTTTCCTGACCGTTTTGCTCCTGAAGGTCTTTTCCAGCTGTTGTTGTAAGAGGATAAACTGTTCCTTCAGACAATATTGCTTTCAGTATCTTATAGATTTTCAAGAAATTGATATTTTTTTTTTTTTTTTAATAGAAATCGTCCAAGACAAGGCGTGAAGCCACTTGTTGTAAGGAGATAACAAGAACGAAAGATGATTATTGCAAAGACAGTAGATACCTACTGACCTTAGTCTTAAAAAGACTAAGGTTAAAGGTAGGGGAAAAACAGTCAGCAGGAAGGGAGTTTCACAAGCCTGCTGTTTTTTATAAAGAAGCTAATGGGAATAGGAAGCTGTATTACAATGAGGTCTCAGAACAGCAAATTGATGGAGACCACTAGACCAACGATTCAAACAAGCTGGGATAAAGGAAGCAGGGAATAGATCAGACAATTCTGAGGAACATGTTTCATAATAGCATTTATAGAAAAGACAGAGCCGAGCAACATTACACCCAAGCAAGGTTGTAAAGAAAGGATGGGATCAATTAAATTGCAGACACATTTCTGTACCTTATCAAAAACCCTTAAATGGAACAGAGATTCCCCCCCCCCAGTCCAAATGTGGTAACAATACTCCTTACTCGTTCTCCATAATTAAAATTTCATTAGAATGCTGTGTTTTAAGTATAATGCGTCACTCACAAAATCATCTTCAGGATATTCAGAGTAATATTTCATTTTAATGGAATTAAATATAAAATAATAGCAATTGAAATGAATATGTACGTGTAAAAGAAAGCTGTTAGCAACGTAGAATAATGGAGTACCAAAGTGGCATGGCGTATGAATAGAAACAGACCAACACAGAGTTTTGTTGATTTTATAAATTTTCGTAGATCTAGTTATTTTTCAAAATCAATCACATACCTAAATCAATAAATACAGACTTAGTGTTTAATATAAGCAGGATAGTTTATATCTTTTATATTCCGAGAATAACATATTTTTCTAAAAGAAAACAAACCGAAATAATGCTGTAAAAACTAAATAAATAAATATAATAAAAATTATGATTGATTTTGAAAAATATACAAAAATTTATTAAATAAACACGACCTTCGTTCATTTGTCACATAAATTCAATATCCAGGTATTCCATATTGCTACCAGCCTTCTTATATATTTACATATTTATTTACCAGCAATGTTTTAAGCAAACTACCTTTCTTGTTTTATAACTGAAATTATTTAATTATCTTTTCTTAGATTTTTTTTTTAAATGAAGAACCATTTTTTTTTATCTCTTAAGAAATGATTTGTTAAAACCATTTATTCCTTGAAAAGTCATTATATAATGCCCTAACCAACAGAAGAACTTCCCTGTGTATATAACATAATAAACCAATCCGTAATTTTGACAGTGTACATTTAAAACATATCATCATCATATAAAATGACAGTCATTGAAAAAAATTACATACATTTTACAAAATTTTCGGCACTTGTTTATTTTTTGTTATTTTGAACAATTTTTTATGTTTTCATTTTTTAAAAACTCCTTTCAAAACAGGGTGAGACAAATCAAGAAGACCTTATCCAAAGCTGTCAAAGTTTCAAACAATTTGTCCCAAAAAGTGCTCGATACAGGATTCTCTAATAAACATTCTCCAATTACGAATTGTGTGATTGGACATGAAACGACATTCTTTGAACAGTTTCACATGAGGCAATGTCATACGCCCATTATCATGTCAGTTAGAACCAATCACTATAAAGACATTATCATGTCAGTTAGAACCAATCACTATAAAGACATTATCATGTCAGTTAGAACCAATCACTATAAAGACATTATCATGTCAGTTAGAACCAATCAATATAAAGACATTATCATGTCAGTTAGAACCAATCACTATAAAGAAATTATCATGTCAGTTAGAACCAATCACTATAAAGACATTATCATGTCAGTTAGAACCAATCAATATAAAGACATTATCATGTCAGTTAGAACCAAATAGGATCCATCAAAACTCATTTTCTTAACAAAAAAAAAAATCTTTGAACATCTTCTGGAACATTTCTATTAATCCATTATTTCTTTTAGATGTTGTGTAATATATATCTGCAGATACACGTCTTGAAGGAAGATAACAGTCATTAAGATTGTAAAAAGTCAACATTTTTTTTCTGGTTCAAAATTAAAAACAAAAATATATTGTTGCATATCCAATGTATTCCCATCCACTTCCAGATAAATTTTAAAAAAAAAGTTTAAAATCTTGATTTTGCGAATCGTGAACTTTTGAGATGTGGATCAGTTATTCATATTAGTCGGATTCTTTGGACTACCATTCTTATTTTGAGTGCCATTCGCACAATGTTTCAGTTGATATAACCTCCAACCTTCTTCAGGTGTATCTTGCACAGACTCAAGAATGGTTCTGTTGAACTTGGGAATCTGGATGGAATTTTGAATGGAACCCTTTATTTACTTCATGGAGGTAGCATGTTCTCATTCTGTCAGCCATGACTGGATAGAGGTCATAAGTAATTCACAATTGTATTTTTCGGTCGTCCACACTGAGAATTCGCCCTTCAACCTTCAGAAGAAGATTACTTTTATGTTGGATTTTTCCAGGTACTCTAATCAGTGCGCCACTGGTCTTTGCGAACAGTTCTAGTATGAATTTTGGGAGCATCAAACCTATTTTATTTCTAGTTGTACATATCATTATCTTTAGATTATTAGTATTACTTATTAGTGTATATATTATCTATTATTTATAATTAACAGTTTCCATTGATTGAGATTGTCGGACTGACTTCCTCATCTTGGTTGTTATTGTCACTAACGTTTCGGCCGTTTTGCCCGCCGGCCTTCATCAAGTGTTTTGTATCGAACTGGGGAACCGTTTGTTAGGAGTCTTGAACCCAACCCTTTATTATTATTACGGGGATACCGTGTTCGGACTCCAGCTAGGCTTTGGGACATAGTTGCTGATTCTCTGTTTTCAACGTTACTTTTTCACTGCCTTCGTTTAGGATTGAACTCAGCACCTTTGGGTAATTGTAAACTTTGATACAACGTCTAGGACCACTCGGCCATATGTCACTAGGCCTAGCTGGAGTCCGAACACGGTACCCCCGTAATAATAATAAAGGGTTGGGTTCGAGACTATTAACAAACGGTTCACCTGACGAAGGCCGGAGGGCAAAACGGCCGAAACGTTGTGACAATAACAACCAAGATGAGGAAGTCGGTCCGACAATCTCAATCAATGAAAACACCTCATCTCAAAAATACAGACAATTATTAACGGTTTCCATATTGTGTTAAATTCTATGTTAGGTTTGCTTAGTAACTGATCACCACCCAGCACGTGTACTGCTGCTTTGAGTTGTCTTCTTCACTGTTGTTCTGTTTAGAATTTTTACTTTGTCCCATAATAGTAAATGGTTTCCCTTTCTCTCCATATATGGTCAACCGACTTTTCTATCTCTCCACATATTACGGCTTTTCAATGTTCTTCTAACAGTACTTTTAGTAGATGACACATCCCACCTTTGATTTGTCTTCCCCTGCTCTGAACAAAGTTCTTCAAAAATTAAAATTGTCCAAAATAACAAAAATACACAATTGCAAAATTTTCAAACAATAAAAAAATTCTGAAAATTACAAGAAAAAAAAAAATCACAAGGAAAACAAAAATAAAAAAGAATGAGCAAAGAAAACAAAAATAACAGAAAAGATAAAAGAAAAAAAAATCAACAGAAACAAGAAACAGAAAATAATTTTTGGTGATTATTCAGATTAGCACTTATAGTGATAAACAAAAAAGAAGAAAATTTTTATATTGTACCTACTTGTCACGGAATGAAGATTTCATATTCCAAAAAAATCACAAAAATTGATCAACCAGTTTTTTTTTTTTTTTTTTACAGAAAAACAAATTTGGCAATTTTTATGAATAAGTGACAAATGATGTTTTTTTACTAGAGAACATAAGGGAAGGTAATCAGTGATTGTTTTGACAGGTTCTACATACATTAGGGTTGTGTGGCCTTGTCCACAGATTCATTGAACGCTTTTTTTTTCATGCTCATTGAAATAGAGTAAAATTTGATTTTCTTGAATAAAAATAAAACTACTTGATCAAATTAAGTGATTTTTGGAATTTTTCATCTTCGTCCCGTGACTGGTACGCACATCATAAAGACATTTTTGCATTTTCTTTTATTTGAAATGCTGCCATAAGTGCCAATCTGAATAAGCCCCAATTTTTTTAAATAACATTTTTGTTAAATCTTTAAAATTAAAAACATTTAAGTAAAGAAATTCAATGGCAAAAAAGGAAAAAAAAATGAGTTGAATCTGCTGTTTAGTTCTTCAATATTTTAAAGAATGAAACAAAATAATGAAAATCAAAGTATAAAAAAATAAATTAAGTTTTGCGATGAAATTAATGGATGTCAGAAGGAAAATGGCGGAAAAAGAAAAAATCTTTTATTTGTTAATAAAATAAAAATGTCTGAAAATAAAATACTTGCAAAAAAAAAAAATAAATAAATAAAAAAAATCTAAAAATTCAAAACAAAGTTAATGTTTTATGAATTTGATTAAAGCAATTTTAAACGGACAAGTAGGTTATTTATTATTAGTGGCTCATTTATTTGCTATCACATTCTAAGCACGCCTAATTATGTTGTCGTTGAGTAAGGATGCAGGTAAATTTAAGGGTGAGTTATCTATATATATATATATATAAAAGGCAAAATGTGTGTGCACATTTTATGTATGTTTGGAAAAGGTTTTTTTTTTCGGGGTGGGGGTATCATGTCTTAGAACTTTTTATATACCATCTAGATCATAATATTACGATTTACGAACGCATGTCACGTCTAGATTTATTTATATCGACTTTTACAAAATTCTTGCTATTTCAGCTGGTCTCGTGTGTGTTCGTTTTTTTCATATAAAAGCAAAACTAATCTGAAGCAAAGGTGTTGTTCTCGACCATGTGCCGGGAACGTCTAGAAAGCAATCAGCTTTGGATCAATGTGGGGGTGGGTGGGGGGAACCCCTTACATCAGACAATTGCTATTCATTGGGACACTCCCCTTTTTATAGGGAGCCCCCCCTCCCCTCAATATCTTGGGGAAACAACCCCCCCCCCCCAAAAAAAACTACCTCACAGTAAAAGTTAACTGCAGTATTTCTTTTTGATCATTAAATTCAAATTCACGCACCTGTCAATTTGTGTAAACAACCCCCCCCCCCAAAAAAAAACTGCCTTGCAGTAAAAGTTAACTGCTTGATTAATATGGGCGTGATATTTGACCTCAGCGGTAAAATGTCAGGTTTGTTTTTCTACACTTTATTTTCCAGCTTCGCCTCAAGGCTCTTGGTTCAATCCTACCTACCAAAACTTTTTTGTTACCCCCCCCCTCCCACAACACACACCTACAAACACCTGGACAATGCCAGGTACCTCCACTAGTTAAGTGTAAGCAAGAAGAATAAAATCAGTTTCGACTTTACATTAATTTATTTCCTTTTATCCTATTTTTGGTAACCCATTTTTTTTTAAATTTTTTTTTTTATTTTAGCCTTATTTCTCGCACCATAAACTGCACGATCATTGATATTAAAAGTATGTATTTTTAGAAGTTGTCATTTTTTTTTTATACACAGGTATTTTTTAGAAGTTAAGAAAGCATATAATCTACATCCGTTTCAATTACAAAGCAGTTGTATTTTTAAAAACGGGTTTAATGCTTATACAAATAGGCCAGATGGTACGAAGAAATAGTTGAACTTGTAGATTCTCTTTAATAAATAAAATAGTAGATGTAAGCTTATGCGTGTAAATATTTAACCAATAAACTCTTAAACTTCTGGTTACATCCCACAGAAATCAACAGGAAATAGTAATCATACACCAAGGACAATTTATAACAAGCAAAATCTTTGAATGGATGAATAACATATACAAAAATATGTTGGCAAGTTGAAAGGCAAAATGTTCATTTCTATTACATACTGCATACAAATTCATTCATAACTTGAAGTGGTTTAATATTAAATCTTTATCTGTCGATAGTTCAAACAGTAGGGAACGCGGCTGGAGCACTAAATGTTTTGGTTTCAATTCTAGCTGATGGCACCTAAGTCAGTTTTTTATTTTTTTTAACTTTTGAAATCAGTACTATATTTAGGTACAATATAATATTCAATAGAGACTAGACTCTGTAATAAATACGAAATATACATGAATTGAAATATATTTAAACATATTACAGCTGGGGAAAGCTAGGCGTCCCCTACTAGTTTTTAATAAATTGATTTGAATAAGTATTTTTAAATATACACATATAGTAGATATATGCAGGACATTCCAAAAAAATAATGTCTCCTATTTTTATTCCGCCTGAATGGATTAGAGAAGATTGCAAATTGCATTGTTATGCTGACTGAACTTGTGCATTCATGACCTGAAAGTTTCATCTCTCTGTTGCAGATATTGATGGTATAAGACTCTAAGAAAGTAACCTTTGTCATGAGCATATGTTAGAATTCCTTCAAGCAGGAAAAACTGAATAAAATCAACATTCACCGACGCCTGTTGAGAATTTACAAAACTGATACAGTTGATGTCAGCACAATTAAGAGATGAGTTTGTTGATTTCAGAGTGGTGACAGATGCGAGTGACAGAGCAAGCTCCAGGCTTTTATGATAAAGGCATCAAAAGATGCTGGAAAAAATGCAGTGAAAATAGTGGCTACTATGTAGAAAAATAAATTCCAGAGCACAAAAAGGTTGCTCATTTTAATGCTACCACTCCTGGCTTCATAGCTGTTCAATATTCTTGAGTTAAAAAATAAGATACCTCACTTTTGAAACAACCCTCATACATATCTGTGTAAAGAAATATATCAATCTCGTAGATATAAAAAGAAAAACAATAAATTACAAAAGCACAAATTAGTCCGTTTCATATTTGATTGGACATTTAAAAGCACATTTTCATATATACAAGTCATTCCAAAAGTAAAGCTTCTTTTTTTTTTTTTAACTCAAAAAGTTGAAGAGATACGAAGATAGGATTGGTACCATTTAAACGAGCAACCCTTTGTGTTGCGGATTTTTTTTTTTTTTTTTTTGACAATCACCACTAATCTCAATGCACTTTTGCCAGGAATTCAATGTTGAATCTCTGCTTCTGGCACATGGCCATGACAGGGGTTGCTTCCTTAGAGTCTCACACTGTCAATATCTGCAACAGAGAGATGAAACTTTCAGGTCATGAATGCATAAGTTCAGTTAGCATAACAATGCAACTTGCAATCCCTTTTGGAATGCCCTTCGTATAAAGGAAGTGAGGGGAACAAAAAACAATACTGTACTTCTAAACGTTCAATGCAAGACAAAGACTAGCAAGGCAGTTGTTTTTATGTTATTTGGGGAGGAGCGAGGTTCAAGGGTCGAGATCATATATAAGAGAAAGAAAAATTCATTAAAAAAATATTTATATAAATAAAAATGTTTAATTGTTTCGATTTAAGTAAAAAATTAAAAATAAAAATAAATATAAAATCCAACGGAATATAAAAATATTAATTTGAAATTGTTTCAAGTTTTATCAATTGATCTTTCACCTTGGCCAGATACACATGTTTCAATACAAAATACGTCCGAATTGTATTTCATGGTGTTCAATAACGCCATGACATGGTGAAAAATGATTGGTTATTGGGTTTTATAGAATGTTGACTGTCGTTTAGCATGCTTTGCCAAAACTGTACACGTGTTGTGAATGCGCATATTTTGTATAAACAAATGGTTTCTATGTAACGAGGGGGTAGAAGAAACAGATTCTGACAAATAGAAGAGCCAATTGAAAAGAGAAAGAAATCCAAAGATGATAGAGACCAAAAATGGCTGCAGAAGATGAGAAACATTGGAAAGAGAAGACATCAGAAAATAAGACAGCAATGAAAAATATGAACAGACGGTTAAATATTTGCAAACGAAAAGGATTCTGCGAGGAAAGATAAGTATTTTTTTGTCTTTCTAATTTGATACAGAATTTATGCATCAGAATAAAAGAAATTTTTAAAGATCTTTTTCAAAGTTGTTTTAGCAAAACTATTCTTATTGCACAACTTTTTCCTTAAATGTCCTGAATTATATATATATATATATATATATATATACACACACACACACAGTAGAACCCCGGGATATATATATATATTGGTCCGATGAGGTGGGTCTCTCTGAATTGAGGTTTCACATATGTAACCAATAACTGGTACTTGTACACTTTAATCAAGACATTAAAAAATGAAAATATCGAAAAAGAGGTTGTATTGTACATATTGATTTTGGACTGAAGATCTCCAATCGAGTATTTTTTTTTTTTTTTACAGCGGAAAAACACGTTCTTATGAGAACGTGTTGAAGTCATGCATTATGGAATTTGTTAAACATGCCACAGGGAGATCACTCCAGTTAAAGCACCGACACTCCCTCCCCATCTTTAATACTAGTTTTTCTTTGTAAAAAATTTAACCTTTTGTATCATAAATTGTTTTTTTCGCTGTAAAAAAAAAAAAAAAAAAAAAAAAAAAAAAAAAAAAAAAACAACTTAATGAAATTAAGTGAAATTTTTTTTTTTCTGAGAACTTCGTTTCATAACGGATATTCAAAATATAAACTTTTTTATATTTTCATTTTTTAATGTCTTGATTAAACTGTACAAGTACCAATGTTTGTTTAATAAACATACTATATATATATATATATATATATATATATATATATAATGTAAAATGTACTTGAAAAAAATTTGTTTTAATCATTTACCCAATTAAACAAATTTGCAAAAAAACAAAAAAGAACTATCAAAATATATGTCATCTAGATACAAATGTTTAATATTTTGTGAATGTCCATAAAAAAAATTTATATGCGTGTTAAAATTTTTGGGGGTACTTGTTTAGTTTAATCAAGACATTAAAAACTGAAAATATTGAAAAAAAAAAATTATATTGTACGTACCTACTATGGAATTAAGTTCTTATAAAAATATTTCACTTAATTTGATCAAGTAGTTTTTTTTACAGAGGAAAATCAAATTTTAAATGAGATCAATCGTATCCTGGCCATCTTGCCTATTTTACAGACAAGGAGGAGAGAGGTGCCAAGGGAGATAACTCCAACGCGGCTTCAAGTTTGTCAAAATTTGACGAGATTATTTTGAAACATGGGCAAAAAAAAAACCTAGATAAATAATTAAGTTTTTTTTTTTTTTTCACTTATTCTACAGATTTTCTGTCCTTTTTCCTTTTGTTGATCCCTTTTTCGTTTAAAGACACAATATTTTCTATATTGGTTGTATTGAGTGTTTTTCATTTGGTTAGGATTACTATATAAATATTAATATTCTCTTTGAGTTTACAAAAGTTTTTGACTTGTAAACATAATTATTTATATATATATATATATATATATATATATAGCTTAGTGAGTTGGAAGAAGAGCGAGTTCAATTCTATAAGACTATGACAGAGACCCTATACACCTTTTTACATTACACTCTATATAATACACTACTCCTTTATCTTGGGATTCAATATAATTCCTCCCAACATCATCTATAATTTTATTAATTTATTTCATTCCTGATGAATCCTACGGTAGACGTCGCATCCCCATTATGTTACCTAGCATCTTCTCTACTCTCCTGATGAGAAGCATTAGGCTTCGAAATGCCATTGGCATAAATCGTCTCCTCTATCCCCCAACTAAATGTTTGTATACCCTTATTGATTTAATGAACCATTCTATAGTTACCAATATATTGTTTTTGTGACTTCATTTTTATTCATATTGTTCTCATATATATATATATATATATTTCTGTAGAAATATATTTCCTTATAATATATATCAATCCTTATTTAAGAAGCTCAATGTAATTACAGAGCAATATAGACAATAAATGACAAAAAGTTATATTCCAAAATTCATGATGTTGACCATCTTATAATTTATTCCTTTAAATCAGTTGACTTATACAATTATTGACAGTATCTGTTTCGTAGCACAAAATCAATCACTCAATTATTATATCAATCAGTGAATCTATTATGCCCTTAACTCATTAGGAGAAATAGCAACAATCAATCCGTCAAAAGGAAATGAAGTGTTATTTGACATGATTAAAATCCGAAAATCGGAAGAGAATAGATTCACTGATTGATATAATAAGTGATTGATTTTGCACTACGAAACAGATACTGTCAAGAATTTTATAAGTCAACTGAATTAAAGGAATAAATTATAAAGATGGTCAACATCATGAATTTTGGAATGTAACTTTTTGTCATTTATTCTCTCTCTCTCTCTTTATATATATATATATAAATTTAAATGAGATTAGAACAATAGTCTAAAGAGCTGAGTGTATTTTAATGTAACAGTGAAATTACTAGTTTAATTAAAATACAGGAAATAGAAAGTGCTCGTTGTAATTTAGATATATAATAAGCTCGATAGTTAAATGTCCTAGAGCTAATTCAATATTAAGTAATGTGATTTATAATTTAAAATTTAAAAATTAAAAAAAATTTTTAAATTTAAAAATCAAATTTTAATTAAATTAAAAATCAGTTTCATAAGAAGGAACAACAAAATCAATTATCTGTATGATCGTTGTTGTTCCTTCTTATGAAACTGATTTTTAATTTAATTAAAATTTGATTTTTAAATTTAAAATTTTTTTTAAATTTTCAAATTTTAAATTATCACATTACTTAATATATATATATATATACACACCACTTTTTCATTTTGTTGGCTTTGTAGAGGTTTCTTTAATCAATTTTTCCACTTTCTTCAGCTTCTTTTCTTTTTCAATTTGAAGCTTTTGCTTATCTCAACTACCCCTTCTTGCTAATCCTAGGATGATTCCTCACAGTAAATAATTTAAAAATCATGACAAAAAAAGACAACTTTTTCCACCGATGAGCAATCACTGCTAATGATTCAATAGAGTGGTTGTGTTATTCTTTGTTTTTGTAACATAAAAATTATTACAAATTAGTCTTTAATTTAAACAAATGATTATCAAATCCAATCCTTGATTATTACGTAGATTAAACAAAAAACTTTCAGATGCCAGACATTCAAGAATGGTACTTGGCAACAATAAACACAATTTTTTTTTTCATATATAAAGGAAACGGTCTACTACAAGAATAACCACAGTTGTGTGTGTCTTTAACAGCAACAAATTTTATTGATTTCCAATCAATATTATTGGTAAATTATGACAACAATTATCATGAGTTTGTGTTTTGGTATTTTCAACAATTCACTGTTCTTATTTAGAAATCAACTTTATTAAAAAAAAAAAAAAGTCAAAAACAGTAAAATCTTTGATGTACATACTCATCATGAAATGAAAATGTCATATTTCAAATTGATCAAGTATATATATCTATAAAAGTGAACAGGTCTCTGTGTGTGTCTGTGTACATTTCCTTATGCAATAACTGTCAATTTTAAGTCTACAGACTCGAAATTTTATATACAGGGTACTGAGATTTGGGAAAATCTTTGATCAGTTTTCGGCCAGAAATTTGTCTGTTAAGGGGTCAAAGTTCAACGATTTGACCTTTGAGAACTCTACCAAACTCCTCCGACAATTTTGGGTCTAAACACTTGAAATTTGAGATATAGGTTCCTTAGACATGGATCTAACTTAATAACTTGATTTGAGCCCAAAAACAAATGTTAAGGGGTCATAATAGGGGTCAAAATTAAAAAAATTGACCGCTTTTTTTTTTTTTTTTTTTTGCTCAACATACACCTCCAAACACCCAGGCAATGCCGGGCTGAAATGTTATTATATGTGTATATATATATATATATATATATGTAAATATTTAAAAATAATACTAGTAACAAAGAAGAGGGTATAATAAGTAGTATGACAGCTTCAACCAAACACAATATAAAAACAGTAGTTACACCATATAAAAACAGTAGTTTGTAAATAACAGGTACATTAGTTTTTGGAGACAGGGACAGATGACACAGTTAAGAAATATTTTTTAAATGACATGAATTGGTTAGCCTAATTTATCTGGAGGAAAAAAATAGATTCAGTTTCAAAAATATTTTTGTTCAGGGAGGTGGTGTTTGATCAACACTGTTGGAGAGCCATGATTCAATATACTGTTTTGTTTTTTAATCCTTGAAACAGTGTTCCATGGTAAACAACTGATGATCCCTTTAAGAACATTGGTACTATTGTTTGTTCCTGTAAGTAAAACAATTCAGCGATACAGGAAATTAATTGACTTACAATTTTCCAACGAAGGACAGTTTTCTTTTATATACAGGGTAGAACGATAAAATTGTTGCCATAGAAAAGACGACAGGATTCCATTTCCGTTTGATAAAAACGGTTTTTCTTTTTTTTTGTTGCAGACCATCTACTAGTTGGCCAGTTGTGTACAAATCCCAAGAGCGATATAGCCTTCTATCATGCGTTAAAGTGACACAATGTTCAATGAGCGAGATTGGAGATGCACCGCTGTATAACTCATGCTTTCTACCGATCAAACAAGACCATTGCCAGCACCCTCAAAATGCATCACTTGATTGCCATAAATAACAGGGACATACCCAGGGTGATGAAACAGTTTCCGGCCACGGTTATGGTCTTTGGTATCATTTTAAGTGAGGGCCACATCATGCCCCCTCACATCTTAGAAGTCGACTTGAAAGTCAACTCCAAAGTGTACCTGGATGTGCTGAAGAGTGTGGTGATCCACTGATGCTGGCCGCTGGCAGACCTTGGGTGTGGCAGCAGGACTTTGCGCTGGCCCACAAGTCCAAAGAGACCCAAGCTTGGCTTTAGAAGGAGTGCTAAAACTTTGTACCCCTCTCTCACTGGCCTGCTTCCTCCCCCAACTTGAACCCGCTGGACTACTTCATTTGGTCATACATCGAAAACATCACCAACATGACCTCCCACAACACCAAAGCCAACCTGATTGCCATCATTCACTGAGCTCCCATCGGCGTTTGTGAAAAAGCATGCTTCCAGTTCCGAACCCATATTGCGGCGGTGATTAAGGCTGAAGGCGGCTACATTGAATTAGATGTCAGCTCTATTACATAATCAAGTTACCTAAATTGATTTTTTTTTCATTAAAAGTTTTAAAATAAAACTAGTGTTGTTATCTTTAGGGAGACAAATTTATTGTTCCATCCTGTAGTTTTAAAGAAACTTCCAAGATTTTATATATATATATATAATTTTTTTTATGATTTTCAGCAATTTTAATAGTAAATTGTAGCCAAGCCATTACAAAACTGATTTTGATCTCATTAGTTCGAGTTGAGTTGTCTCGCCCTTATTTGTTAAACATGGCGGATCAAAACACAAAGACTCGATCCCTCATAAAATTTGTAAAAAAGAAAAAAGAAAAAACTACTTGATCAATTTACGTGATTTTTGGAATATGAGGTTTCTGTTCCGTGACGAGTACGTACATCAAAGATATTTAAAAAAATTTTTTTTTTTTTTTTAATTTTTTTTAATTAGGGCGAATTCTGTATTTGCACCATAATCTGAACTATAAGATATTACTTTTAGCAAACAATTTGGTTAATGCCTTTAACCTCCTTAGACTTCTTAAAATTTTTTTTTTTAAATTAAACTTTTTGTATTAATTTCATCTTTGATTGCCAACATTGTGGGTCAATTGCCAGAAGAAAAAAAAAGATTTACTTAACAGAAATTGTATATTAGACGATATGTATTTGGGATCAGCATATTGCGATTTAGGTGTTTTTGAACAGTTTTCCACAGCCTGATGATGTTGTACAGCATGAACTCTAGGCAGGTTGAACCGGCTTGCTGTGTAGGAGGAAGTGTCAAGGGAACATTAAATTCATAGGTGGGCCCTCAGTCACCTGTATATCCCCATCAGTGGAGATGACAATGTTAGGGTTTTATAGTTTTTGCATGAAGGTATCGAAGTCCTCCTGCATACAGCACTTGATATTCCCAAATGGTCACCTATCTGGTACTGACCAGGGGCAATGTTGCTTAACTTTGGTGATCTAACGAAACCGATGTATCAACATGATTATGCCATATATATGTATTCATGTGCATGAGTGTGTGTGTATGTATATATGTATGTATGTGTGTGTATGTTTATATGTGTGTGTATGTTTATATGTATGTGTGCATATATATATATATATATATATATGTGTGTGTGTGTGTGTTTTTATCTGTGACATTTTCAAACAATGAAAAACACATCCCAATTACAAGAATCTCTTCCAACTGAGAAACCAATACGTTCCTCTAATGAATCTACTTTAAAAACATATTGTAATACTAATTACCAGTTTCTACAAATTTTCAGCAATTGTACTCTTTGACCTTCTTCAGGCTCCTTTTCTCCAGGACGGAAATATGAAATGGCCCCAACAGGTACAACACTAATTGTTCAGCATGCTTGATTTAAAAAATTCGCCAGATTAAGTGTTTTGCAGGATCATCCCATTTCACCTTGAACTGGCTCAAAATCTAGCGAGAGAAACCCTCTTTGGCATCCTACTTTAGCATTCTCACAGAAGAGACAAAATGAGTCTATCCCTGCTCTATTATTTTCATGACAGATGTTTAACTGAGCTTTTGTCTATGCCCCCCCCCCTGTAAAGCATTCCCAGTTGACACTCGGCTAGCTACAACAACTGCTAACAATTTCCCTTATTTTCTATCATTGCCTAAAGCTAAACAAATTCCATGAGTAAAATTTCTTTCCTAGAACTGTTTGCCCGCAGTATACAAAGCTGCGGGGGTTGCTTCTCAGCTGACTATAAAACGTCCACTTTTAACATTAACAAATTCCTGTTAAGCCGTTCTCTAAAACAAACGCTACACAAGTTCCACCATCACCAACCGACATGGATGAATATTTATTATAAGGTTATCTTTAGACCTTGATAGGTGGCGACAGCTCCCACCTCAGTAAAACGAAAAAAAAAAACACTGACGTGCAACAATATTTAACTCATTGGACGTTATAACAAACGTTCATAGAAAATTTCAACCAGATCAACCAGTAATTTTCAAGAAGAAAGCCAAACAGACAAATAGACTAAGAGAAATATAAGATAGATAATGTATGCAGAAAAAGAAAAACTCCTGATTTTGTTGTATGCGAATTTACAATTGCTGCTATTAATAGCATGCAAGACAGAAAACAAAAAATGGCGAGAGAGAGAGCAAACAGCTGCTACATGTTATCTTACACAACGTCCCCTACACATAACCCTAGCACCTATTCTTAAGTATGCCTGTTACAGATTGGAAACCCTCTGTCAATAGCGATTAAGTCAACTAGTGTAAATTTTGACAAAGGTCACACTGAGTGCATGGTAAACCAGATATATAGAACAAGATTGTTCTCAGAGAGGAGTGATAAAGTTGACATAGAGGGTTGTAGATCAAATGCAAGACAAAACTGATATGAGGATATGAAGAATGACGGCACGGTTTCCAAACTGAGAGAAACAAAGGTTTTTCGGATCAGTCTTTGTGTGGAAGCACTGCAAGTAAGACACTGCCAATAATGTGGAAACAATCTAAGTGGAATATTACCTCAATGTCTGTCTCTGGGTGTCACTCATCTCAGTTAAGTTAAGGAGTAAATAATTAGTTAAAGGAACATTAGCTCTCTCTCTCTCAGATCAATTCTCTCCAAAAAACCTTAAAGTTTGTATTTGTTTCATTTCAGTATTGACTTTAAATATAATAAAAATATCTATGAAACTTTTTTCTTATTTTTATGTCATAATTGTTTTTATTATTATAAATATACTATATATAATTTTTTATGCTTATAAATATATCATGTATAATTTTTTTGTTTATGATCATATGATTTTTTTTATGTTTATGAATATATCATATATAATTTATGGTTTAGAATATATCCTTTATAATTTTTTTGTTAACGAATATATCAATCTTTTATGTTGACAAATATATCAATCTTTTATGTTGACAAATATATCAATCTTTTATGTTGACAAATATATCAATCTTTTATGTTGACAAATATATCAATCTTTTATGTTGACAAATATATCAATCTTTTATGTTGACAAATATATCAATCTTTTATGTTGACAAATATATCAATCTTTTATGTTGACAAATATATCAATCTTTTATGTTGACAAATATATCATAATCTTATGTTGACAAATATATCATAATCTTATGTTGACAAATATATCATAATCTTATGTTGACAAATATATCATAATCTTATGTTGACAAATATATCATAATCTTATGTTGACAAATATATCATAATCTTATGTTGACAAATATATCATAATCTTATGTTGACAAATATATCATAATCTTATGTTGACAAATATATCATAATCTTATGTTGACAAATATATCATAATCTTATGTTGACAAATATATCATAATCTTATGTTGACAAATATATCATAATCTTATGTTGACAAATATATCATAATCTTATGTTGACAAATATATCATAATCTTATGTTGACAAATATATCATAATCTTATGTTGACAAATATATCATAATCTTATGTTGACAAATATATCATAATCTTATGTTGACAAATATATCATAATCTTATGTTGACAAATATATCATAATCTTATGTTGACAAATATATCATAATCTTATGTTGACAAATATATCATAATCTTATGTTGACAAATATATCATAATCTTATGTTGACAAATATATCATAATCTTATGTTGACAAATATATCAATCTTTTAGGTTTACGAATATCATGATTTTTTATGTTTACGAATATAATTTTTTGTTTACGAATATAATTTTTTGTTTACGAATATATGAATTTTTTTGTTTATGAATATATGTATATATATATATATTTATGTTATATATATATATCATAATTTTTTTTCAAATAAGCATGTTTAGATATTTTTATTAATATATTTTTTAAATATTTGAAAAAAAAAAATGTAAATAAACATTTGATAAAAAGTTAAGTAATATTCTTACTTATATTTAAAAATAGTTTTATCCAAAATTGTGAGATAAACATTTGGAAAAAAAAAAATATATACAACACATTCATAAAAGTAAATGGATATTATTCTTTATTATACTGAAATGAAACAGTAACGTGGAACTTCTTTTAGCAGGCATGAAAATATCGTCTGCCATCAGCTACATTTTATAAAGTTTCATGAAGCAATTGCTCAAATGAGTGATTGTGCACCATTACTAGTGATGGGACGACTCCAATACAATTCCCAATTCTGATACTTTATAAATCACTAAATATTTTAGCTACAGCACTGCTATTTTTCCAGATTACTGTAAAAACACATGTTAAATGTGCAAATATATTTTCAAACGTAAAAATACACTTTACTGTTAGTTCAAAATCAATAAATATTTAATATTTTATCCTTACTACCGGCAGTGGAAGATTTTGTTTTAAACAAAATCACATAAAAAATACAAAAGAATCGTTTTTGGTATCAGGAAATAGGCATAAATCTTTTTCCCATTCCGATACCCCAAAAAGTTCCATATTTTTTCAGATTCCCGATTCTGATTAACTGTCCTAACTCTAATCATTGCCAGAACTTTTCTTTGGGTTTTGAAAATGTAACATGCCATCCAAGCAGCAAATCCCCAAAATAAATATTGTATACCTGGAACACTTGGTAGCTAGGACGGTGATGGGATGCTCCATTTTTACCTACAAAGAACAACGTCACAAAACAAAATCTGCTTTCATTTGGGCAGAGAAGGATGCAAAGAGACTTGATTCTGGCATACAGCATCATCAACAAGAACGTAAATCTTTCTTTAGATGAGTTTTTTTATATTGACATCTTTATTATGGACCATGTGATCATCTGCAGAAGATGCCCCATTGTTAATTTCATATCAACAGAATAAAGGCAGCATTCTTTGCAGCTGCTACTCCCTGGAACAACTGCCTGCAAGAGGAGATTATGATGGTACCTACCTTATCAAAGATGTACAAACATTTAGATGGTCTATTATGTAGATATAATATCTTTCGTCTTTTTACATTGTTTGTTGCACTTTGACATTTCTTTGGCAACAAAATTACGTAATTAAAACGCCAAATGACTATGTGGTAAACAGATAATTTTAGGAGATTAAAGAAATGGTTTCCATAGTGCAACCATGATATATTCTCAATGTATTAAAAAAAAAAAAAAAAGCCAAAGTTCTAAATTCATACATGGTTACAGACTGCGGAAAAACGGAACTAAAGATTAAAGAGTACAATTGTTGAAATATGAAAATGGAAGTGAAAATGAGAAAAAAAAACACACACACACACACACACATACAAAAATAAATAAAAAACCTACAAAAACAAAAAATAGATCTGTTTTTTCTTTCGATTTACAGCATATCAATTATTTGGAGTTATTAAAAAAATCAAAACAGCACATGTATTATTTAGACCATTCTGGACTACTTTCATATTTGGATCTATGTAGCCTCCAAAATTCTTCAGATATTTTTTTGTTGAACTCTGGGAATATGCGCAGAATTTATTTAACCTATGATGGCAATCTTTTGTCTCGTGAGAAAATAACATCCTGCATCTAGTCTGATGCACTGCAGCGTCTGTTGTGGCCATACAGTCCAAGCTGGAGTTGCCTTTTCAGATGCAGGCCTGGGTGGGTGATAAGGAGAACAAGGTTTGCCATTTACGATTATCTCCCTCTCGGCGTTGCAGACAAAGTCTGACAGAAAGGCAAGCTAATACAATTGGAGCCAACGCAGCTGCAGGAGTTCCTGGAAAGGTGTTGCAGTGCTTCACCATCTGCCTATCTAGACTCCAAACCTGGAACCCATGGCGTAACAGGAACTTCCAAACCTGGAACCCATGGCGTAACAGGAACTTCCAAACCTGGAACCCATGGCCTAACAGGAAATTCCAAACCTGGAACCCATGGCCTAACAGGAAATTCCAAACCTGGAACCCATGGCCTAACAGGAAATTCCAAACCTGGAACCCATGGCGTAACAGGAAATTCCAAACCTGGAACCCATGGCGTAACAGGAAATTCCAAACCTGGAACCCATGGCGTAACAGGAACTTCCAAACCTGGAACCCATGGCCTAACAGGAAATTCCAAACCTGGAACCCATGGCGTAACAGGAACTTCCAAACCTGGAACTCATGGCCTAACAGGAAACTCCAAACCTAGAACCCATGGCGTAACAGGAAATTCCAAACCTGGAACCCATGGCGTAACAGGAAATTCCAAACCTGGAACCCATGGCGTAACAGGAAATTCCAAACCTGGAACTCATGGCCTAACAGGAAACTCCAAACCTAGAACCCATGGCCTAACAGGAAACTCCAAACCTGGAACTCATGGCCTAACAGGAAACTCCAAACCTGGAACTCATGGCCTAACAGGAAACTCCAAACCTGGAACTCATGGCCTAACAGGAAACTCCAAACCTAGAACCCATGGCGTAACAGGAAATTCCAAACCTAGAACCCGTGGCCTAACAGGAGAATTTAGTTGTAACAGATACTCTTCTGAAGGTTGAAGGTTCAATCCTCAGTGGAGGGAATGCTAAGAATATAATTGTCAATGGTTTAAGACGTTAACTCAGTCATGGCTGATGGAATGAAAACACATTATCCTTGTGGATTAAATAAAAGGTTCTGTTGCAAATTCTGTGCAAATTCCTGAGTTCGACAGCAAGATTCTTAAATTCGACAGGATACATCTGAAGAAGGTTGGAGATTACATCAGCCAAAACATTGTGAAAATCACACTCAAGATAAGGAAAATAGTCTGAACAATCCAAATAATACTAATCATCAATGCTCATCTAAAAATTTTAAAACATAAAACATTATGCATTGAAAATTGTTTGACCTTGTAAGAAACTTTTGCAAACAATCCATCCTATATACAAAGAAGGAATCTTACTGCCTTCTTTTTAATGCCGTTCAGCCGGTGTGACCTGCGAACCAGCCAACAGAGCGCTAAACAAAACAGTTACATTTATTTGATCCGAGTGGAAGATCACTAAGGAGGTTAAAGAATTGCATCAACTACAGTTAAACATTTCTTTTTAGTAAATACCAACAACTGTGAAGAAAAGGAGTCAGTTCATGTGCAATGGAGAGGAGTTTTATTAAAGCAGAAGCACTGCTTGTGGAGATTAGTGATTTCTTTTAAACCCAACACATTTCAGGTGGAAACATTACATACTTATGCTTCAAAATACTTATAGATTCCAAAACTTCTGAAAAATGATCTAGAAGATGTACTAGATTAAAAAAAAAAATCACCCATAATTACATTCTGATAAATTTTGTTTGAAAATGGTGGATCCATAAGTTGTCAATTTTACGTTAAGGGTTATCTCCATTGTTTATCATACTGAATTGGTTGCACAACTGTTCCCGATTAAAACATGATAAAACTCGATAAATTCTATTTTTACTTGTAATTTTTCTTTCTACTGGATCACTTTTCATAATTCTTGATGTTAATAATTAGTTTTGACACAACGCATAAGTACATAGTAATGTTTTCACCTGAAATGCATTGATTTAAAATATCGCAAGCACCGCAGAAACTATAGCAGTTAAGCCGAGAACCAAAATTTATTCAAAGCTATGAAACAGCAAGAGATCAATAAAAAAAATAAAAAAATCTTACATGCAAGGAGAGCGTCATAAAAATAAAAAATGTTAGTAAGGCAGTTCAAGCAGAGCAAATTCACAAATTTTTTTTTCGAGGGTGGGGGGCATCTTATACAAAGTCTATGTCAGGGACATTTTTCAAAAAGACAATTTCTAGTGTTTGTCTAGAATAATCTACCCTAAGAAAAAAAAAATAAAAAAAATAAAGAAAAATCTGTAACGGAAAGAAAATATTGTACAACAAAAAGCACAACAATTGATCAAATAGTTTTATTTTTAAATTAAGAAAATCAAATTTTGTGGCTAAATGAACAGTGACAATATTGCAACACCATCTTGAAAACAGGTTGAAAGGACACAATAGATAACTTTGAAAAATTCAAACTTGTGAGATTTTAGAAACTCATTCTTAGCATCGAGGAGAAGGGTATTGGAAACACTCAATTTTCTATATAGAAATAAAACTACTTGATCAATGTACATGATTTTTTTTTCCGTCAGTGGTATATACATCATAGACATTTTTCTTTATTTTTGTTTTGTGGACTCTGACAATTATTATTTTTTTTTTTTTAAATATTACATCTATTAACATTTCAACTAAAACATTTAAAAAAAAATTTTTTTACTTTGAAATTAATCAAATGTTTCTTTATATAAATATCTTACTTTCATTTTTGTGAGGGAAAATTTATTTATCATTATTCATTTAAAAGTGAGATTTCTTTTATTTATTCAAAAGGATATTTAGCTTACAATTATTCAATTATTTTACCCTTCAAAAAAAAAAAAAAAAAAAAAAAAATGCAAAATTGGCACAGAAACCTAATTTTCACTTGATACAACTCCGTACTTTCTCATTATAATTGGATACCAAACAATATAAAAAAAAATATTACGTAATTACGCGTCATGTCAAAATTAGTAAAGTTATCAAAAATTACGAAAAATGATCAAGTAAAAAAATAATTACAAGAAAAAAAAAAAAATTATCAAATAATACAGTTTTATCAGTTTCTTCTATTGCGGTCAATTCCGTTTGAAGAATGGACTTATCTCCCTTGTTTACACTTAACTTTCAGTATTTGAAATCTAGATTACGGAACTTTTTTTTTGTAAATAAAAAAATTTCTTGCAGATCTACTTAATCATTTTTCTGCATCGAACATGACACATAATTATGTAATACCCCAGCATTTTTTGTAATTTTTGGAAATATCTCACTAATTTTGACATAACGTAATTACATTAATAGTGTTTTCACTTAAAATACATGTTTTTTTTATATTCAATTATAATTCACAAGATTCATTGCAACAGTTAACACATTAAATATCAAGCTAGATTTTTCTTTTAATCATAAATCAATAATATATATATATATATATATATATATATATATATTTCTCTAGCAGATTTGGACCACACAAAAATAGAGAAGAAAAAAAAAAAAAAAAAAAAAAAAAAAAAACAACAATTTGATAACAAGAATTTCTTTACTATTTCATTAACTAAAGTTTTTTTTAAACTTTGATTTCTTTGTGAAAGATAACATAAAACCCTACATTAAGTTCACCATATCGACAAATAGTCTATTTTTCTTTAAGACAAAACTTTATATGAATTGGGACACAATGATGCAGACCAACTTTGAAAAACATCAACATTTTTTTTGATAAAAAAAAAAAAAAAATGGTCACCAGTGAAAATAATAACCTAACATTAAGCTGAGAAAAATGAATTATTAATCCATTAGCTCCCACAAGAGGACAAAAATAATTTCTTTTTAAAATGTATAAGATATAATAGTATTTCTTATTGCATTATTACTTTGAAACGAGTGTAAAATTTATCTACGTTCATTAACTTCTTTCCACGAGTTGTTGGAGGCCTTTGAAAAATTGTGAAATTTGCTAAAATTCTATTCATTTGATAACGTATGAATTTATATAAACGAGTCTTGCCACCAACTTATTGCCAAAAGCGTAATGTAACTCTTTGTGTGAACTCCTTTTGCTCCTTACCATAATGTGTAAACTTTATCTTGAATAATTTCTAAAAGATATCACATGTACTCAGTGTACCAAGGACAGTCAATATTTCGCCTTCTAAATGACCTTTTCCCTTTCAATTTGTATATTCTAACCCATTTTTATTTAGTCATCATACAAAGTTTCAACTCTATATTAAAAAATTTAGATATTCTGGGATATATAGGTTAAATAAAAAAAATAAAAAAAGACATAATTCCTCTATGTATCTATTACATGCCTGCAATACAATACAGAGATGTAGTGGATAGACCCAAACTGGAGTAAATTAAGATAGAATAAGCTGTGCAGTTTTACCCCTACTGATCCTATATATATATATATATATATATATATTTCTTACTTGCGTCAGGTGGAGTATCTCTGTTGTAATATTTTGAGAAATAGACACAACATGCATGTCTGAAGTCTAACACATGCCTGACGAAGGGAAGTATTTCCCAAAATATTGCAAAACGGAAACTCCAGTTGACACAAGTAAGAACACCATACATATAAAATATTTAATATATATAAATGACCTTGTCTGTCTATGAGGAATGGTCTCTACCAAACTCCTCCGTTAACTTTTGGTCTACAGACACACACACATACATACATACATATACATATATATATATATATATATATATATAAAATTGTAAATGTCTTGTGTTCTTAGTTGTATCAGATGGAGTATCCATGTTGAAATATTTCAGGAAATACTTCCCTTCATCAGGCATGTGTTCAACTTTCAGACGTGCATGTTGGGTCTATTTCTCAAAATATTGCAACACAGATACTCTACTTGACATGAACTTAGAACATAATATGTCATACATGTATGTAATATATATATATATATATATATATATATGATGAGAATAATGGAAATAGTATTCCGACAAAATAGAGAAATAAAAAGGAACAAACTGAGTTATGTGTTCAACGTTTCATCTTTATTTTGAGACTTCCACTGGATGAATGAGATTAAAAAAAATATATATATATATATATATATATATATATATATATATATTTTCAGATTAAACATGTTTTTAACTTATTTCAAAGTGTTTTTTAACATATTTCATTAACTGTTTGCTCATATATATATATATAAAAAAGGTGAAATAGCATAGCTTGTTCCACCATATCTAAATTTGCTCTTATTTTGTTTATCAGTTAGATTTCTGCACTGTAATGCCTTCTCTAAACTTAAATTTCTTTTATACGCATATTAAACAAGGTTTCAAACAAACTACATTAATCTCTTAAAAGACTTGTACATTTCTAAAGAGAAAATACTAAACTTTGTTTATGCTTACATATTATTAAAATAACCCCCAAAATAAACGAGAAAGTGATGGGATAAACTAGGCTGGTTAGTGATACCTATTCCAATGTAAAACATTCAACAGTAACTTGTGCCAAGACGGATACGATAATCAAAAGATTTATAAAAGGAGTTTGACAAAACAGTTCTTGTCCAAAATTTCCCCTATATTAAAAAACGAAGATAAAAATTATCTATGAGCTGAGTACCCATGACGCACTGAAAATATATTCCAAAAATCGCGTTAAATTGATCTAGTAGTTTTATTTAAAAAAAAGAAAAAAAACAAAAAACAAATTTAAGTGATTAACAGGGATTTGTAGGCATTATAACAAAAATCTAACAAATTTGAATTATTGTTTAGTTATTTCCCTTTGCTCCTTGAGATTGCTTTCAAAATTGCGATGTCAGTCGGTCGCTCCTTGGTTACTCATAAAAGTTCATTTTCTTATTTAAAAATAAAACTATGCAATCAATTTGTGGGATTTTTGGAAAATTATATTTTCATTTAGTTACAAGTAAGTAAATCATACAGGGTTCCCTTAACTTAAAATTGTTTTAATATAGGGAGAATTCTAAACAAGAACTGACGAAACAGTTAAACGGAATACCTATGCAGAGTATAGGAAAGATGTAGAAAAAGATAATTGGCTCTTCCAAGATTACTATGTTATGATCTGTTATGTATCTATATATGCGTGTAATGCTGTGTGTGTGTGTAATGCTATGTGCGTGTGTTTATGTATGTGGATAATGCTATGTGTGTGTGTATATGTATATATGTGTGTAATGCTATGTGTGTGTGTGTGTATGTGTATATATGTGTGTGTGTGTATGTGTATATATGTGTGTACATATATGTGTGTAATTCTATGCGTACGTATATATGCGAGTAATGTTATGTGTGTGTATATATGCACGTAAGTTTATATGTGTGCTGCATGCTATATTTCATGTTTGTATAAAATTTAAAACGTAATGCATGGAAAGTATATTTACTGTTGTAAGAAAGCTCTGCCTGAAAAGATATTGAGTTCCTAAAGATAGAGCTTTAAAAAAAACTGCTTGTTGTAACACTTGATTGCATTTACATGCTTTATCTAATCCTCAGAAACATCAAAATAAATTGAGGATTGCAAGAACCAAGAAATTTCAGTAAGCAACAACATTTACAAGAAATATTTATTATATATAGAATATAAAAACCTACAGAGAGTGACAGAGAAAGAAGAGAGAGAGAGTGACAGAGAAAGAAGAGAGAGAGAGTGACAGAGAAAGAAGAGAGAGAGAGAGTGACAGAGAAAGAAGAGAGAGAGAGAGTGACAGAGAAAGAAGAGAGAGAGAGAGTGACAGAGAAAGAAGAGAGAGAGAGAGTGACAGAGAAAGAAGAGAGAGAGAGAGAGTGACAGAGAAAGAAGAGAGAGAGAGAGTGACAGAGAAAGAAGAGAGAGAGAGAGAGTGACAGAGAAAGAAGAGAGAGAGAGTGACAGAGAAAGAAGAGAGAGAGAGTGACAGAGAAAGAAGAGAGAGAGAGAGTGACAGAGAAAGAAGAGAGAGAGTGACAGAGAAAGAAGAGAGAGAGAGAGTGACAGAGAAAGAAGAGAGAGAGAGAGTGACAGAGAAAGAAGAGAGAGAGAGTGACAGAGAAAGAAGAGAGAGAGAGAGTGACAGAGAAAGAAGAGAGAGAGAGAGTGACAGAGAAAGAAGAGAGAGAGAGTGACAGAGAAAGAAGAGAGAGAGAGTGACAGAGAAAGAAGAGAGAGAGAGTGACAGAGAAAGAAGAGAGAGAGAGTGACAGAGAAAGAAGAGAGAGAGAGTGACAGAGAAAGAAGAGAGAGAGAGTGACAGAGAAAGAAGAGAGAGAGAGAGTGACAGAGAAAGAAGAGAGAGAGAGTGACAGAGAAAGAAGAGAGAGAGAGAGAGTGACAGAGAAAGAAGAGAGAGAGAGAGAGTGACAGAGAAAGAAGAGAGAGAGAGAGAGTGACAGAGAAAGAAGAGAGAGAGAGAGAGAGAATGACAGAGAAAGAAGAGAGAGAGAGAGAGTGACAGAGAAAGAAGAGAGAGAGAGAGAGTGACAGAGAAAGAAGAGAGAGAGAGAGAGTGACAGAGAAAGAAAGTGACAGAGAAAGAAGAGAGAGAGAGAGAGTGACAGAGAAAGAAGAGAGAGAGAGAGTGACAGAGAAAGAAGAGAGAGAGAGAGTGACAGAGAAAGAAGAGAGAGAGAGAGTGACAGAGAAAGAAGAGAGAGAGAGAGTGACAGAGAAAGAAGAGAGAGAGAGTGACAGAGAAAGAAGAGAGAGAGAGAGTGACAGAGAAAGAAGAGAGAGAGAGAGTGACAGAGAAAGAAGAGAGAGAGAGAGTGACAGAGAAAGAAGAGAGAGAGAGTGACAGAGAAAGAAGAGAGAGAGAGTGACAGAGAAAGAAGAGAGAGAGAGAGAGTGACAGAGAAAGAAGAGAGAGAGAGAGAGTGACAGAGAAAGAAGAGAGAGAGAGAGAGTGACAGAGAAAGAAGAGAGAGAGAGAGAGTGACAGAGAAAGAAGAGAGAGAGAGAGAGTGACAGAGAAAGAAGAGAGAGAGAGAGAGACACAGAAAGAAGAGAGAGAGAGTGACAGAGAAAGAAGAGAGAGAGAGTGACAGAGAAAGAAGAGAGAGAGAGTGACAGAGAAAGAAGAGAGAGAGAGTGACAGAGAAAGAAGAGAGAGAGAGTGACAGAGAAAGAAGAGAGAGAGAGTGACAGAGAAAGAAGAGAGAGAGAGTGACAGAGAAAGAAGAGAGAGAGAGTGACAGAGAAAGAAGAGAGAGAGAGTGACAGAGAAAGAAGAGAGAGAGAGTGACAGAGAAAGAAGAGAGAGAGAGTGACAGAGAAAGAAGAGAGAGAGAGTGACAGAGAAAGAAGAGAGAGAGAGTGACAGAGAAAGAAGAGAGAGAGAGTGACAGAGAAAGAAGAGAGAGAGAGTGACAGAGAAAGAAGAGAGAGAGAGTGACAGAGAAAGAAGAGAGAGAGAGTGACAGAGAAAGAAGAGAGAGAGAGTGACAGAGAAAGAAGAGAGAGAGAGTGACAGAGAAAGAAGAGAGAGAGAGTGACAGAGAAAGAAGAGAGAGAGAGTGACAGAGAAAGAAGAGAGAGAGAGTGACAGAGAAAGAAGAGAGAGAGAGTGACAGAGAAAGAAGAGAGAGAGAGTGACAGAGAAAGAAGAGAGAGAGAGTGACAGAGAAAGAAGAGAGAGAGAGAGTGACAGAGAAAGAAGAGAGAGAGAGTGACAGAGAAAGAAGAGAGAGAGTGACAGAGAAAGAAGAGAGAGAGAGTGACAGAGAAAGAAGAGAGAGAGAGAGTGACAGAGAAAGAAGAGAGAGAGAGAGTGACAGAGAAAGAAGAGAGAGAGAGAGTGACAGAGAAAGAAGAGAGAGAGAGAGTGACAGAGAAAGAAGAGAGAGAGAGAGTGACAGAGAAAGAAGAGAGAGAGAGAGTGACAGAGAAAGAAGAGAGAGAGAGTGACAGAGAAAGAAGAGAGAGAGAGTGACAGAGAAAGAAGAGAGAGAGAGTGACAGAGAAAGAAGAGAGAGTGACGGAGAAAGAAGAGAGAGTGACGGAGAAAGAAGAGAGAGAGAGTGACAGAGAAAGAAGAGAGAGAGAGTGACAGAGAAAGAAGAGAGAGAGAGAGTGACAGAGAAAGAAGAGAGAGAGAGAGTGACAGAGAAAGAAGAGAGAGAGAGAGTGACAGAGAAAGAAGAGAGAGAGAGTGACAGAGAAAGAAGAGAGAGAGAGTGACAGAGAATGAAGAGAGAGAGAGTGACAGAGAATGAAGAGAGAGAGAGAGTGACAGAGAAAGAAGAGAGAGAGAGTGACAGAGAAAGAAGAGAGAGAGAGTGACAGAGAAAGAAGAGAGAGAGAGTGACAGAGAAAGAAGAGAGAGAGAGTGACAGAGAAAGAAGAGAGAGAGAGTGACAGAGAAAGAAGAGAGAGAGAGAGTGACAGAGAAAGAAGAGAGAGAGAGTGACAGAGAAAGAAGAGAGAGAGAGTGACAGAGAAAGAAGAGAGAGAGAGAGTGACAGAGAAAGAAGAGAGAGAGTGACAGAGAAAGAAGAGAGAGAGAGAGTGACAGAGAAAGAAGAGAGTGAGAGTGACAGAGAAAGAAGAGAGAGAGAGAGTGACAGAGAAAGAAGAGAGAGAGAGTGACACAGAAAGAAGAGAGAGAGAGAGTGACACAGAAAGAAGAGAGAGAGTGACACAGAAAGAAGAGAGAGAGAGTGACACAGAAAGAAGAGAGAGAGAGTGACACAGAAAGAAGAGAGAGAGAGAGAGTGACACAGAAAGAAGAGAGAGAGAGAGAGTGACACAGAAAGAAGAGAGAGAGAGAGTAACACAGAAAGAAGAGAGAGAGAGTGACACAGAAAGAAGAGAGAGAGAGTGACACAGAAAGAAGAGAGAGAGAGTGACACAGAAAGAAGAGAGAGAGAGTGACACAGAAAGAAGAGAGAGAGTGACATAGAAAGAAGAGAGAGAGAGTGACAGAGAAAGAAGAGAGAGAGAGTGACAGAGAAAGAAGAGAGAGAGAGTGACAGAGAAAGAAGAGAGAGAGAGTGACAGAGAAAGAAGAGAGAGAGAGTGACAGAGAAAGAAGAGAAAGAGAGTGACAGAGAAAGAAGAGAGAGAGAGAGAGTGACACAGAAAGAAGAGAGAGAGAGAGTGACACAGAAAGAAGAGAGAGTGACACAGAAAGAAGAGAGAGTGACACAGAAAGACAAAGAGCGTGACACAGAAAGACAAAGAGCGTGACACAGAAAGAGAGAAAAAGAAAGAGTGACACAGAAAGAACAGAAAGAAAAGGAAGAGTGAAAGAGAGAGAGAGGGAGTGACAGAGTAAGGGAGAAAGAGAGACAGAGAGAGAGTGAAAGTTATGCATGCTATATTAATTTTTTCTTGTCATATACAGCACAAACAAGGAACGAAAAAGCCTACAAAGCAATGAGAGCGTAAGTGCAGCAGCTGCAGCAGCAGTGATGAATCAAAAAATTTAATTTTCAAATCAAAATTTAAGTAAAATAAAAAATTAAAACAACACTTGTAAAATGAATATTCAACACTTAAAATAAAGAAAAAACATTTTTCAATACTTTTCCTTCTTATATCAAGGGAAGAGGGGGGGGAAGTGGTAGAGGTGTGAATGGGGAAGTGGTCGTCAATTTACCTGAACTAAGAGATTCGCTGTCGGTACTGAATAGCCAATCCAGCCCCACAACACTACTTTGCTGTGATTGCATCGGCTCCGTCTTCTTCTCATCAGAATTGTGCAGAAGTCGCATAAATCGAAACATACCAGAATCCCTGTTCTTGACCGCCGAGGGCGCAGATGCCGACGCTCCAATCGATGCCTGCGTCGTCTCTACAACTGCTTGTCCCGAGATCATCCTTTGTCCATTACTGAGCGCACCAGAGAAGGTGCGTTTGTTATTTCGGATATCTTTGAGTCCCGTGAATATATCTCCCACGCTAACATCCAACGCTCCCTTACAGCTTGCCGACTGGGGTATATGCAAAGAAATAGGGTAACGATGGCCTCGGGCTGGCGGGAATGATGTTCGTTGGGACGATCGTAGTTTGTGATCCGCTCTATATAATGTCTTTTTGTCTGTACTGCTGCTCGCTGGCGACTTCTTACCGTTCAGCCAACGTTTTATTTTAGCATCTAACGACCGATTGCTTGGAGTCAAGGTCTGATATCGAAAGATACTATCATCTGTATTTGTTTCATCCGAATCGGCTCCCCCACTGTCTACATGCGCTTGACGCCGAAGCCGTTTTGGATTGTCGCGTTCCAGGCTATTCGAGTGAGAGCGGCCAAAAGTTACGAGGCAGCTACCATCTTTGGTATCAAGCGGAAGAAGCCGTGGCCTCTGACGGGAGGCCAGGGCACAGTCCAGCGATCGTTGGAGCTGGTGGTGTGACTGTGATCCGGGCGTACTGCCCGCACTTATGGCCTGACCATACCAGCTCTCGAGAGAGCTCTTTGTTCGGCGCACTGCCTTCCGACGCTTTATCTTTGGTTCAGGAGACAGTTCCGTGTCTGCATCGGCACGGTGGCAACAGTCCGGGGTCGTGTTTGAGAGCGAACTGCTTTTGCTCAACTGTTTTTCTACGTAAACTTTCGTGGTTATCTTATTAGGAATGTTTGTAGACGATTCATCATCTGAAAAAAAAAAGAAGAAACAAATACGGTTGCCAATTACCAAATACAAAATTACAAATCGGAAAGGTTTTTTTTTTTGTTTTTTTTTCGTAGGGGGGAAAGAGGGAGCAGTCTCTTTTTCTACCCATCGCATTTTATTGAATAAATAAAAAATTTTTATAATTCTTTTTTTTTCTTTCTTCAAATTAAAATCGATACAATTCTAATCTTAAATGCCCAAACTAAATTCTAATCATTTTTTTTAAAGACTTTTCAATTGTATATTTCTGAATTGCAAGGAAAATATAAGATTTGAACACAAATTTTTTAATTTTTTTTTTTTTTTTTTAATTTAAATATTAATAATGAAGTTCATTTAAATATCTCAATTGTGTAACACTAGAGCCATTAATACTTTTCAATATTATACTGCTTCACTGGGAACCAACATTTATTTTTGTCAAAAAAAAGCATACAGTTGTTTTGGCCGGAAATGTGAGAGAGAGTGTGTGTGTGTGTGTATATATATATATATATATATATATATATTAATTATAATGATGGAACAATTCCAATATTTTTCCCGATTCCGAGACAATTACCGATTCTTTAGTAAATTCCCAATTCTTTATAGAGCTCTTTATATTTAACTATATAATTATTTTTTTCCAATTACCGCAAAAACACACGTTAAATGTGCAGATATTTTCTCAAACCTAAAAATACTCTTGTAAAAAAAAAAAAAAAAAAAAAAAGTTTAGTTTTATTTACTATATAAGCTATAAGCATACAGTTGTTTTGGCCAGAAATGTGTGTGTGTGTGTGTGTGTGTGTGTACATTAATAAATATATATATATATATATATATATATATATATATCCAGGTCTGAGGTGTTCAAAAGTCGGGACTAATGAAGACAACAAGGTTGTTAAATAGTGCTCAATAAAAAGAGAAAAATTTTTAATTTTTCTATTTGGCATCAAGAGGTTCCAGGTCGCCTAATGAAGTCTCTTTGACTGAAACAGATGGCTATTTGTAGCGACTATATGTAACTGTTTACCCCCAAATAATAATATATATATATATATATATATATAATAATGATGGAACGATTCCAATATTTTTCCCTTATTCCGATACAATTACCGATTTCTTACTAAATTTTCGATTCTGATTCCTTATATTTAACTAAAGAATCATTTTTTTACAATTATCGCAAAAACACGTTAAATGTGCAGATATTTTCTCAAACCTAAAAATACTCTTGGGATGGGGTGGGGTGGGGTGTGATCTATCGATTTTAGCTTTACTGGTAGTTTAAAAATCAATATTTATTATTACTATGAGCAGTGGAAGATTTTGCTCTAAAAAAAAAAAAAAAAAAAAAAAAAAAAAAAGAACAATCAAATAAAAAAGACAAAAGAATCGTTTTTGGCATCGGAAAATAAACACAAATTTTTCCGATTAATCGTACTCAACACTAATATATGTAGACATACATATACATTTTTTGTCTTACATAAGCATTTATATGTCACTAAACATTCATATACATGCTTTGCTCAGCCAGTTACAAGTAGCCAGAGACTTCTTCAAGCGATGTTGCTTGTACAAAAGCAGAGTCCGTAACATGCTCATGCATGTGTAATGACATATTAATGTTTATGCAAGATAAATAAAAAGTATATCTTGCCCTACTTCAGTATTGAGCACTCTTGTATGAACCTTGTTAAAACTTCATTAGTTTTTTCACCTATAGAAAATATTAACCTGGAATTATATGCATTATATGCACTTAAATCATCTATTTCTTTTATTTAAATTAATTTTATCAAGAACTCTTCATAAGTTTTGATTTTGATTATGGCTGAAGGAACTCAAGTTATATATATATATATATGTATATATATATATATATATATATATATATATATATATATATATATACACACATTTTTTTAATAAATTTTTATTTCAGTTTCAATTCAAGCTAATGCACACAAGTCATATGGATATGTATTTTTTTTTATTTTTGAAATCACAACTTCTATATATATAAAAGCGAAAATGTGTGTATGTATGTTTGTGTGTCTGCTAAAAACTTTCGACAGGCTGAACAAAAATTCACAAACTTCGTCTCATATGAAAGCCCCATCCTTTGCCCGACAAATATCGAAAAATTGGCCAAAAAAGTTAATTTTTCCACCCTGAAATCACCACTTTTCTACAGGGGGGGGAGGGACGAGATCGGTTGTACGCATGCGTCAGACGACGTCATAACCTGATTTAGTTTAAATATTTGAAGAACTGATACAATTTCATGTACGTCGTATTAGGTCAGTTGGTTAGAGCGTTAGGTCATTATCTAAACGTTTTGGTTCGAATCGTGGTGTGAGTGACCACACACCCAAAAACACCCGGGTACCCACCGATTTTTAAAATTTTAATATTGAAACAGGCTTATTTAAGGCATTTTTCACATGTTTTTTTTTTTTTTGGGGGGGGGGGGGTGTATTTTTCAGAAATTTTAACGTTCGTTTTTCTGTTTTCTTTTTCAGATTTTTACATTTAACATCGTTCGTTTGCCTTACGTTAGTTTTTTTTACTTCGCTTATTCTTATGTTTTGATTATCCCCCCCCCCACCGCCACATTCAGTAGACCATAGGTTTTTACATCAGAGTTTCCTTCTGATAGATGCATACCTTAACCAACATTGAGGGTGCATCTCTCCCAGTGAATTAATGCGTCCCCAAATACCAACCTGGAAATTTCTACGGCTTGGTGCAGTACATAGCTTTCCCAAATCGTCACTGGCCAAGCCCAACGTTGCTTAACTTCAGTGATCTGTCGAGAACCGGTGTGTCAATGTCATTGTGCCGTGTGTGTGTATATATACACACACACACACACATTGTAAAATACATTTTGTAGATGCTCTATAGTCAGATATTAAATTTGGTTCTGGAGGTTTGATTTTTTTTTCTTTTTATGGAAGTCACTCCAGACAAGGCATAAAGCCACTTGATGTAAGGAACTTACAAGGATGAAAACCGCTTAAAGCAATGATAGTAGATGCCTCTTGAAAAGATCAAGACTATCAGTAGGAGGAAAACAGTCAACAGGAAGAGAGTTCCCCAAGCCTGCAGTTTTTGGAAAGTGACAACTAGAATGGGAAGTTATATTATATGGTTTTAAAATCAGACGTGTTCTGCCAGCAGCACAAAAGAAAATGCTTCCTCTTTGAATGTGGCATCAGACTTGGATTGCTACGTCTAATTCTATATTCTACATATGCTCCTGTAAATTTGTAAAACCAGCACCCTAGAAAAAATACTGTGGCCTGTAAAAAAATGCTTGGGCAGCCCAATCAAAATTTCCTAGTAGGGGCGCCTCAGGCGACTAGCATGAGACTTCTTTCTCAAAGGGTAAGAAGGAAAAGCCAGGGAGGATGGACACTCTAAAACTGCAGAGGAACATATTAGCCTAAACATGGTAGAGACACAATGTTTATCTCCCTTCCTCAGCAAGAAGATGTGGCACAAGGGCCGAGAAAGTGAGATTTCAAAACCCAGCACCCTAGAGAGAGAGTCCTCTGACCTTCAAAAATGCTTGGGCAACCCCATCAGTATTCTCCAGTAGGAGCTCCTCAGCTGACTATTAATAAACAAAGAATGATTCAATTTTAAAATAAATTGTTTGGGAAACTTGAAGCGAATGTTTAAAAACACAAGATGACAAACTTGTGGGAATTATACATGGCAATGAGCACCAATCTGTATATCTATTTATCTATCTATAATTAAGTTATGAATATAACTGTCTCTCACTATCCAAAAAGATGAGAAGGCAGATTCTGTGGGAGTGGACCTCCTAGAACTGTACAGGACCATACACTGCAGCCAACAAAGAATAAGCCACTCAATGGTTTTAACTCTGGTAGCTTTGAGGGACAAAAGAAACACAAAGAGCTCAATTACACAATGAGTCATGTTTACTCTTATAAAATACAAAATCACAGGAAATAGCCATCAAATACCTATTTGCTTTTAATTTATATTACAAGCACATCGCACAGCGTTGCTAGTTCGTAAAACATGCTTAAATATTTATTATTATGCAGTCAATTCTCTAGTGATTATTATATTACACCCAAAAGATAGTGGTGATTTCAAAAATTTTAAAAAGAGATAGGACTCTGGTACCATAGAGCTAGAATCGAAACCAAAACATTTAGCTATCAGATAAATACTGTATTTAAACATTTATGTATTAGTTACGACATTGAATCCGATTTTTTACAGTAAAATCATGCAGGCATCTTATTTAGATTTAAATGTATGTATGTGTATGTATATATATATATATATATATATATATATATATAATTTCCCCCTTTTCCCTTGTACATATTTGTGAATTATTCCATGGATTTCAGCCTTTGGATTATTTTGGACCATCTTCCAATTACGGGATTTCCTTGGGTTTTACTTGTGCAAATGGAAATTCAATTAATTTTCTTCAAGCTATATTTTTGGATTTTACCGTCATTGGATTATTTATCTTTCACCAGACTATCCATTCACGTGTAATCACTTTTTTCTTCACCATATTCCCTCTGCTTCACTTTTTTGTTATCAAGTAAGATCTTTGACTTACTTGTTGTTTCATCAAATACTTTTGTATGCAAAATCCGACCCTCTGATGAGAAGGAAAGTATTTCTTCCTAACTCCATGGATTAAGGACTATCCACTTATCAAGTGTTTCCTTTTCAGATTAAATATGTTTTTAACTCTTTTTCAAAGTGTTTTTTTAACATGTTTTATTAACTGTTTGCTCCTATATATATACACACACACAAAGATTCAAGCAAGCAAGGATGCTGGAATGGTTCACAAAATTTTATAATTAAGATTATCAAGAAGCATTTCTACTTATATAAAGAAAGCACTTTGTGTGTGGGAGTTGGTTCCCTATAGACTACAAAAGGGTTGGCCAGATTTTTTATTATATTTCACACTAATGTACTTTGTGCCCAAGAGTGTTCTTAAACAGGTTTTATATCAAAATACATCGGTTAAGTATTGAAAATCGATAATCAAACAAATACGATTTTGACAAAAGTTAGTACTTTTATACAACCTAACATTACAAGTGCATTTAAAAAGTTTTATTACTGCACAAGCAGAAGGGCCTGGCATATAAAATCAGCAGTAGGTTCTGTGATAAAACAGGTGTGCATTTGAAATTAATGTTTAGAGCACAATCGAACCATGATACCTGACGTTTACATCTTAAACTTTAATTTAAGCTATTATATAAAAATAGCTTCATAAAAATCAAAAGTTCTCTACAGTGCAATGTAGACTATAATGTATTGTGGTCTAAGTCTTAGCAGGGAGGCATGTGAGCTTCCTCCCAGTGCACTATGGTAGGTTCTCGAATAGAGCAGGAAATCAATTAATTTGATTGGGAAAAAAAAAAGAAAAAAAAAAAAAGAAAAGTAAGATGACAATAAAAGTATTGGAAGTGTAGAACATTCAATTCCGGGTAGCGTTGGGTTACCTTGCTAGTATAAAATAAGTAGAAAAGCATGAAAAGTCTATTTGAAATAATAACATGAATAAATCTGTAATGTCAACCAATATTTTGGTTGCGTAACCGACCTAAATGACCAAAACATTGGTTAGCTTTAAAGAAATGTTTCTTATTTCAACTAGACTGTTTAATACTTATCCACTCATTCCATATACTAACCATTATACTTTTTTTTGAAGTTCCTCATATTTGGGATTTGTTAAATGAGGATTGATAATTTGGTGATTATTTGATGTAATGGATAAAGCGCTAACTAATGTCAGTTTTAAGTGACAGTTTTTGGGAGAGGGGGATGCGGGTCAATCTTCAGTACAGCAGATACTAAGTATAATATAATTTAGAATTACTTAAAACTTCTTCTCGGTCAAGGCTGACAGAATGAGAACAGTCTAATCCCATGAATTAAATGAAGGATTTGACTCAAAATGTTGTGTAGATGTCAGAGTTTGAGAAGATGCACTTAAATCTCCAAGTTTATATATATATATTTATATATACACACACAAAGAACAAGTAGTTAATAAAACATGTTAAAAACACTTTGAAAAAAGAGTTAAAACATATTTAATTTTAAAAAGGAAACATTAAATAAGCTCTATTTCCTATTTGGTTTTATCGAGCTTTTAAATCTGGTAGAGATTACTTTATAAACATTAATTCTTTAATATTTATAATTTACTTCAGTTTTGCCATCTTGGATCATTTTGGCCAACTTAACTGTAATTCTTATTTTAGCTGAAGGCATGGCCTTCGGATCAAGATCGAGGTGTAGTGTCTGTTCTTCAGATGCTGCACTTCAATTTCTTGTTCTCTGTCAGTGGAGGAGAAATCTTCACGACTGAGACAATTTTTATTTTTGTTCCTTTTCCTAAAAAAAAGGACCCTGGTGTCTAACTCTGTCCCGTGGGGAGACATTGTAAATAGGAACTGTAATTCTTATTTTATATATATATATATATATATATATATATGATTGTTTTATCCTTGCAGATGATTGCCATCCTGACCAAAAAATCCCCACCATCAGCCCCCTCATAATTCATCTCCCATGGCCACATAGGTGACTCTTCAAACCAGCAGCCGATTTACATGGCCTGAAGCAAAGAGGACATATGAAGTGTCTGCACTGGGTTAATCGGACCACTCTGTTGTATGATGTCCCTGTGCACAACCATCTGCCTCTTTAGAACAGCAGCCGACTTGCACTTCCTGCCACAAACTACAGAGATGGTCTCATTAGGTCGTGGAGGTAAGGATACGTAAGAGCATCTTTTGTGTCACTTCATGTGGTTCACATATCCAGCTTTGGACAGTAGAAAGCAACCACATGTTCGACACTTCCAGCCAGCTTTACGAGCTATATATATATATATATATATATACACACACACACACACACACACACACACACACACACACACACACACACAGGGTGACCCCCCCAAAAACAAAAGCTAAATGGAGGCCATCTAGAACATATGCTGTAGAATGGAGAAAAAAAGGCCAAAAGACCCTAGTGTTTTGATGTGATGTTTTGAATATAATAAACTAGTTATGATCAAAGTTAAATTTCATTTGGACAAAACACTAAGAAACGGGGCCTAATTAGAGTTGGGATCGTTTTTTGGGGTCACCGTGTGTGTGTGTGTGTGTGTGTGTATAAATAAAAAATGAAATCCAAGAAAAATTTTATTTTCAAAAGTGCACAATATTAGATCTAAAAAAAAAAAAAAAGATCTACAAGATCTTTTAAAAGTAAAATCATAAACATCAGAAAAGGCCCTATGCTGATCAATCTACATTTTGACGATGTTAACAGTCTCGTCATGGGTTCTACAATAGCTAAAATAATTAAATGAGTGCCCGCCTGAGAAATAGATTAGGCTGGTAGAGACTTGTCTAAACAAACATGTTTTAATTGGTGTTAGTTTGCCAAAGGTCATCTTTGCTAATAAAGACTTTAAATAGCCATTCTTTAATTATATTAGTCCTCATAGAACTGACAAGATGGTTAACAGCATCAAAATGTAGATTGATCTGCATAGGGCCTTTTCTTATGTTTATATATATATCTCAAAATAATTATACTGTAAAATTATAAATCATTTATATTGATGATTTTGGATGGTTATGTTAGTGGCGCATAGCATCTGATGACAGGCTGTAAAAAAACAAAAACAATAAAAAAAAAGCCATTAAAATTCTGACTATATGTCAATGTGACTTTTGTTATTTGTTTTTATGTATATTCTCGATGCTGCTGAATGCTCCACTGATATATGACTAATAAAAAAAACAAAAACATATACACAGATAACTATATATAAAAAATATCAGTAAAGGGCTGAAACAACTGTATGCTTGCATAGTCAATAAAACTAAACTTTTTTTTTTATATAAGCATAAAAATGAATAACTGTTCCCAGTGAAGCAGTTTTTACAAAAGTATTGATAGAGCAGGTGTTTCATCAAGCTATCTAAATGAAATTTGTGTTAATATTTATATTGGAAAATTTTATTTCAATAGTATATATATATATATATATATATTTAGTGTTTAATATATTTGAAGTTGTATTCCTGTCTGTTCAATTTGATTAATATATAGAAAAAGGTACACTGCTTCATAAATAAATTGTAATGCTGAAAGCGAACTTTAATATACTTTTATTTCTGAATGATTTCTATATATATATATACTATTCGTTCAATTGGAATCAACATTGAAGAGGTTTATCTCATTTGCATGTTAAATTAAAGTTTATTTCAATAATTTGCTCTAAATTTTTTTTAATGGAAATCAGTAACAGAATTGTTTTAAGTATTCTATTTATAAATATTATATAAAGTTGATTAATTTATTTTTAATTTTTATTATAAACAACGTCAGCTACGTTTAAAAATGGAAGTAAATTTTTTATTTGACATAGGAGTTATTTCCCTTTAAGCTATGAAATTTTTTCCCCTGTTAAATTTCATAGAAGAAGATGACTGTTTTGTTTCCAAAACTCCAAAATATGGTCAACTTTCAGGAAAATCGTAACAACTTCGGATATTTGGTGTATCTTAAATAATATGTGCCTAAACCTTCCCTTCGGCAATATGTTTTTACTTGGCAATGCCGAGTATGCACAGCTAGTATATAAGATAGAGTTTAATTCGTATGATGTATGGCAGCTATACCAGGAATTTTTAAACTTTCTATAATTAATACTTCCAAATGTTGAGTAGGTTGAAACAAAAGCTTGTTCATTTTTATCCGTTAAAAATAAAATATTTCTTATATATATTTTCTTTCAGTGTTATCTAATACAAAAATTTAAGTGACATTGTTTCTAAACTTATTGCTTAGTTTTTAAAATCATAAGGCCTCTCGGTGCACAAACCTTCTTTTATAAGGATATTTTTTTTAAATCTAAAAGAAATCGTTGGTATTTGTAGCCATGTAGCAAATAGATTTTTAAAAAATAGTTCCAAATAACAATGATCTTAGATTTAAAAAAAAAAAAAAAAAAATCCTTATCAAAGAAGGTTTGCGTACCGAAAGGCTTCCTTATGTTTTTTTTTTTAAAAAACAATATGGAAACACTCCCTTACAAAGGTTCAAACTATATTTACTTCAATAAGCTGGTTAATATTTGGTGCCTTCTTCCCCCTCCCCTTCCATTTATGCTGATGAGGAGACGATATCCAGAAATACTTTACTTATTTCTCAATGGGTTTGTTTGTAAATATCGAATGAATAAAAAGATATCGGTTACGAAACGATCGTACATATAAACATTATTTTGTTATTGATTGAGATTGTCGGACTGACTTCCTCATCTTGGTTGTTATTGTCACAATGTTTCGGCCGTTCTTTCAGTGTTATCTAATACAAAAATTTAAGTGACATTGTTTCTAAACTTATTGCTTTTTTTTTTTTTTTTTTTTTTTTTTTTTTTAAATCATAAGGCCTCTCGGTGCACAAACCTTCTTTTATAAGGATATTTTTTTAAATCTAAAAGAAATCGTTGGTATTTGTAGCCATGTAGCAATTAGATTAAAAAAAAAATAGTTCCAAATAACATTCAAGTCAGTCCGACAATCTCAATCAATCTCAAAAATATAGACAATTACCATGATTTTGTTGTTTCCTCATATGAAAACTTGATAATTTCATAATTATTAATCCCTCACCCTTTTCTCTTTCTCTCTACACACACACACACACACAGCAGTGACCTGCAGTTTTCTGTAATTTGTTTTTGTCAAAGATCACTGCTTGTCTATCTGTGAAGCATATATATGTTATGAAATTAACTTTGTCGCAATTAAGCTCCACAAAGGCTTCCACATTTAATCCCCGATCTAAAATGTTGATTCTCTATAGGGATGAAATGCGGACACCTCTGTGTGGCTTAATTACCATAAAATATATTTTCGTAACTTACTACCTAGCTCTACTCACGTATTGGGCACCGTTGAAGTAGATACTCAAAATCGATCTAGAAAATTTTATATCTCTTTATAACTTTTCAAGAGGACATATATATATATATATATGTGCGTGTGTGAGAGAGAGAGAGAGAGAGAGAAAGTCTATTTTGTTTGTATATTGGTAGCAGTTAAAAAATTGAAATTAGTTTCGATAAAGATTTAACTTTTTCAAGAAATTAATGCTAATCAAATTCCATCTGCCATCTTCCAATTAATATTTTACAATAATAGCTTTATTGAGGATGAAATTTAAAACAAACACCTATATCAAGATCAAATAAAAAAAAAAAAAATTTTTTTAAATTATGGAGACTCCAATGGTGGTATTAACTATTTATATTTTAAAATAATATTATGGGGTCTTCGTTTGCACCCGACATCCATAAACAGCAAAGACGAGGTCTTTTTTTATTTTAGAAAGTAAAAATAAGAAAATGCTAAGATAGGGTTCAGGGCTGGGAGCATGAGTACACAAGGTGATCATTATTTACCAAGAAACTACAGGGTACATTTTATAATGAAATCATATTGATTTATAGAAATGGTTAAACCCAATTTGAAGAAAGGCTCTTCTGCTACAGGAGATTACATGTAAATAGCCTAAAAAGGTAGAAGAAATTTTTTTTTTTTTTTTTTTTTTCATAATCAATATTTTACACTTTCAAGTGGGGAATCACATCCATATATAAATTTAACAAAATGATCACCTACTTTCAGATCAGAGAATTTTTTTTTTTTTAAGGAGTCCTTAGAAACATTTTCTGGTCTAGAAATGGGCTATCATTTTATGTTAATTTATATGCATAAATATATTTATATGTGCAAGTAATACTCCACCCTAAAGTCTATGTTACTAATTTTGTTTGCAACAAAATTTCCAGATTTTCAATTAAGGGTTGTTGTTATACATATAAGATTATTCAGTATTGTAAATAATAGAGAATTTTTTTATTTTTAATGAAAGTGGTAAGATTTTTGTGAATAAACAATCAACATATTTGAAGCGTTTTCATTGGCACATATCAGTAAAAAAATGTTTTTTAAATCTATAAACTGTCATGAGAACGTAAAGAAAGACTAAAACAAAAGTGAAATTTCTACAAGAAACAAGATTCCATGATGCTTTCAATCGGTTTTATGGGTGTGCTTAATAGGGCCATGACAATAGAATATTCTTATCGTTGTTTTGACTCTCGAGTATATATCCAACAGACACAGATATATATATATATATATATATATATATATATATATATTCGATAGACACAATTAATCAACCGAGAACCACATCACTCTATATAAAAGCATATAAGATATCAACAGATACACACTCTAGAGTCAAAACAATGAAAAGAATATGCTGTTGTCCTAGTGATTAATAACTTGCATCCTACACACATCAATATTTAATTCCGTTTTGACTATAGACTTTTTTATGCACTTCCCATCGATTGAATAGTTTATCAAATCAAAATTTTGTGGAGAGTTTTCCCTCCCCCTACTCAAAATTATCTACTACAACTATCACTTATGAAAGAACTGGAACCCAATTTACTAAGACACTTATTTTGGCACTTCTCCAGAATTAGGATGAGATTTTGTAGTCGATAAATGGAGTTTTCAGATGAAAAAAACAATCATTTCAACTGATTTTTTTTGCCAATTCTAATAAGTTACAATGGTAGTTTCCAAATTATGCAGTTGAAATTACCTGAATATTACTAAATTATAAAACAAAACTTTAATTGTGTTAGCAGGTGAAAAATTGATGCCATCTTGTTTAAATCAAAACGGAAAATTACTTCCTATCTACATTCTCCTTCCTAATATCCTGTTTCTTGGTGCAAGTTTATAAATGGTCCACAAGTAATCTTTTTTACTATAAAAATCTGAAAAAAAATCTTTATAATGTACATACTTGTCACTGCATGAAAATGTCATATTCCAAAAATCACGTAAATCGATCAAGTATTTTTTTATTTTTTTAAGAAAATCAAATATTATGAGACATTTTATCGAAGAAAAATTTCATGCCATCTTGTTTTTGAATGATACACTGCTAGCGACACCTATTGGGAATGTTTGGAATATAAGATCAGCAAGGGGCAGACAATCGACTTTCCACACTATAGAAAAAAAAACTTGGAAAATTAAGACATTTATAAGTCTTTGAGGAACGTTTAAAATTCCAGCAAACGAGTAGTTTCCAAGATATGAAGAAATGTTAGTTTAAATAAAGTGGGGGATCACTTTCCAATAATAATTTAACGTATAATGATCACTCACTTTATGGCCACCACTAGTGTAAAACTTGAATTTACACCACTGAAATACACATTTGCCGAATTTTTGTTGGAGGAGTGTCAACGTGTGGGTGCTCAATTTATGTAAAATTCTTCATGTCTTGGAAACTACTCGTTTGCTGGAATTTTAAACATTTTTGTTTTCAACATCCTCAAAAAATTTTCCAAGTTTTTTTTTTTCTTGAGTGTGGAAAGTCGATTATCTGCCCCTTTCTGGTCTTATAGTCCAAACATTCCCAATAGGTCTCGCTAGCCGTGTATCATTCAAAAACAAGATGGCGTAAAGTTTTTCTTTGATAATGTCTCATAATATTTGACTTTCTTAAAAAAAAAAAAAATGATTGATTTACGTAATTTTTTGGAATATGACATTTTCATGCAGTGACAAATACATACATTATAAAAAAATTTTTCAGATTTTTATAATAAAAAATATTACTTGTGGACCATTTATAGACTTGCACCTGTTTCTTTACTGAAACTTACAAAGGGAGATAACTCTAAATTCACACATGCAAGATTTATGTTCTAATGCATACAAATTCTTGTCTCTTTACTGAAACTTTAATTTTCTGTCTTTACTTTGCCTATTTCGTTTGTATTTTTGACCTCGGGATTTATCATTTAATTCTCCCGTATATTAAACATTTACTGCATTTCCTTCGACACGAGCTTTACACTATTTTTATGTTCGTTTGTTTTAGTTTTTACCCTTGTCAACTTCAATAAACCTGTCGATATTATGATAAACTGTCTTCAGAGTCTTAATTTTGGAGATACGTTTATACTTTCTGTCGTAAGACTTTACACAGTCTCTAGAAAAGGAAACGTGTGGTCTTCACAGGACGGAACAGTCAATAAAATTTGATTCTCATCCAGAATTCCTCTTATATTTAAAAAAAAAAAAAAAAAAAAAGACAAATCTGCACGCTATACATACCCGTGCAGGGCTCTACGGACAAACTTATCTTTAGTTGACCTTTGATAACTATATATTTTCATTTACTAGACAAATAGAAAAGTTACTAGCCAAACCCATATGATTTTTAGAATGTGACATCTTTGTTCTGCGACAAGCATGTACATCCTAAAGATATTTCTGTATATTTTAAATAAATAATTCTAAATATCCAACAAATTTTAAGTTAATACTTGAAGGTATAAACATTCTAATTTCTCCAGAAGTTTTTTTTTAACAGACTTCGTTAAAAAAAAAAAAAAAAATTATATATATATATATATATATATATATATATTGTTCTATTAAGCTTTTATTGTTTAAATAATTTAACTTTTTTTTTTTTTTTTTTTTTTTTTTTTTTTAAATAAAACAAAGTTGAAAAGATATTTTTCACTCAGTAGCGAGCTTTGGAAGATTGTCAGTGAAAGAAATGCAATTGCCAAAAAGGTAAGTGTTTCATTATTTCTAGTCGCCATTTTGAAAAATCATTTGCAAATGCGACTGTTTCACTTGCAATGTAAAGCCCTGCTATGACAAAACGAAAAATATATTCGAAAAATTACATAAATTGATCAAGCAGTTTTCTATTGGTAGAGCAATAACTCTTGACATATCTAAGGTATTTGACAGGGTTTGGCATAACTTCACGTTTTCAGTTTTCCCCAGATTCCGATAAAATTACTAATTCTGTTCTAAATTCCTGATTCCCATTTTTTTTCTTTTTAAAAATCTCTAAATATTCAGCTATAGAGTTGCTTTTTATTTTAAAAGACCCCCCCCCCCGTAATATGTGCATATACCTTCGCAAACGGGGGGGGGGGACACTTGTGGAAGATGATCTATAGATTTTAGTTTTACTGATAGCTTAAAACAAATATCCATTATTTTATCGTTAGTAACAGTTATGGAAAATTAAGTTTTAAACAAAAAAAAAAAAAATTCTTTCCAAGTTTGGAAAACAGCCCCTCCATCCCCAATTCAGATACACCAAGTTTCGATTTTCTCCGTCCCAACACTAGTATAGACCTGTATATATTCCTCAATTTGGTCAAAATCATACAATTGGTGATACTTAATTTACAAAAATTAGTTTTGTACATTTTTTTTTCTTTTTTCTTTTGTGGGCTATCAAATATAAAGACAACTGATTTGAATAACTAATTGTAGACAATCATTATTAATCAATGAAATGAGTTTTTTTTTTGTTTTTTTTTTAGGAGGGGGTGGGGTAGATGGGAACCTTGATCCCGCCATTGTGATATGCCATTCGCGCCTTCCCAGTTCAAGCTGGCAGTGAGCATGTATCGACAAAGCATACCGATGACAAATCAAGCATTTGTTAGTCAAAAGCTAAACTAATCATATCCAAGTCATTTTAGTAGATTTGTTAGTAACAAACATCTATACAAAATTTAAATATAGAATTACCCATGCAATTCACTCGACTAAAATGTTAATTTTCCATGTAACAGTTTTTTTTTTATAATTAGATTTTTTTTAATTAAAAAAATAAGTTTTAGTAGAATTTTATTTTAAATGTAGAAAAATTTTTAAATCTTATTTTCATTTCACTTTTTAAAAGAAAAAAAAAATGGTGCTTTTCCAGAATTCCCTCTATAATATAGAGGGAATTCTGGAAAAGCACCATTTTTTTTTTTTTTAATAGAATAAAGAAAAATCTTTGATGTACGTACCCGTGATAGAAAGAAAATATCATACACCAAAAATTATGTAATTGGATCAAGTAGTTTCATTTTTAAATAAGAAAATCAAATTTTATGATGAAACTATGAGAGATGATCTTGCAATGCCATCTTGAGAACAGGAAAAGAATAACTCTAGATAACTGAAATTTCAAAGATTTTTCAAGACAAAGAAGACATGGCGAGTTGAGACGGGGAGGCATTTGGAAAAACTCCCATTTGCTTAAAAAATGATTTTCTTTATAAAAATAAAACTACTTGATCAATTTACGTGATATTTAGTGTACAATATTTTTTTTTCCATTATTGATATGTACATCATGCAGATTGTTTTCTTGTTTTTTTAAATGTAGGGGGAATTCTGGACAAGGACTGAATTTTCTTTAATTTTTATATGGATATGTGTTAGGAATAAAGTCTACTTCCTTGGCAAATATGTAGAAGATGTTTATATTGTTTTTAATACTCCATTTATTCTTCTAGTCAATCTTATCACAAAGTTCTGAAAAATCAAGAGCTCTCAGTTCAAATAATAGTTAACACTGTAAAATACCTTGTCAAAAGAAAAAAATCTTGTTACGGAGCTTTGTTGAATTTAAACAAAGTAAACTATTGTCTTTGATTCTATGGATGTCTATTGCAAGCTTAAACCCTACAATATCGTTATAATACAATTTAATACAAAACCATTGAATCTGTTTTAAAATTTTATGCTAGAAAAGCTGTGCATTATCTTGGTACAGGGCTTTGTTTTTAATTGCATTTCAAGACGGTGACAGAACTAATATAGTATAGTTTACTTAATTCTGAAGGAAATACTCCCACTAATTTGGGTAGCTGATTTTCTAAGATGATGAACTCAAAGGCTTTTCAAGAAAAGTACATGCACGAAAAATGGCAAAATGCTGATATATTAACTTGCCAAGAAAATTACTCTATAAAAAGTCATGAAATTTCCCTCAAATAAATCATTGTTTTTGAAGTATATTAATTTCTAAAATCTAACTGCTTAATAAATATATATATATATATATATATATATATATATATATATATAAATTAATACACGATTTGCACACATATATATATATATATATGACTTGAAAGTATATTTAAACCTGGATTCCATAGTTTGAAGTTCTTTTCATTTACGCGCATTTCTAAGCAGAGTTTCTTATGGTTAAATCTGGGAAGAAAAAAAACCTATTATCAGAGAGAATTAAAATCAATATATCAGGATTAAATGTAGTGTTTAAACATATATATCAGTTCTAACTTTTTTTGAAAATACTGAGCTAGATTTGAGCTGAGGTAGATTTTTTTTTTTACTTCATATGCACAGCTCTATAGGAGTCTTATTAAATTATCTAACATGTATATACATCATGAGAATGAAATGAGGAATATTCTGTGTAGCTTAATTGCCATATATATTTTCATAACTTACTATATATATATATATATAGATATATTGATGAAAATAAAAATTGAATAATAGCAATATTTATCAATTCATCAAAAAAATTCAAAGAATTAAAATAATTAAAAATCCTCAACCTATAGATTTTTGCAGATATCTGATGAAAAGAATCTAAACATTAGTATTATAATATATCACTTATGATTATATATATATATATATATATATATATTGTGTACACAAAATATAAATATGCTTACATTTCGGATTTTCCTTTTAATTGAGCACTCTGCTGGATTTCTTTTTCCAAAAAAACTAATCATATATATATATATATATATATATATATATACCTCATTATATTTGAAAATATATATTTTTTAATTTCAAATTTTCTATGCTTTTTGCTCATCAGTAATACATTTTTTTTCACTGCTGATGAAAAAGCATATGTTTACAAATCGATGATTTAAGGATTTTTCTTTCTTGTTTGACTTTTTGATGGATGATAAATACTGCAATTTATTCAATTTTTCGTTTTTTTTTTTTTTTAATTGCTCTATCTAGTATATTGAACTTTTTATTATCTTGATAGGTTCTAATATAAAAATAAATATTTATCTTTATTTCAATTATATATATAAGGTGAGGGTAACCTTGAGGGCTGAATAGACTAATCAAGCCATAAAAATTCTCCACGATCGCCTGTCAAAACAAGCAATTGAACAATCGAATATCCTCTTTAAAAAAATTCCATAGTAATTTTTTAAAAAAGATTTTGGGAAAATTAAAAAAATAAAATGTACACTAAATAAATGTTACTATAGGTATAAAAATGGATTTATTTGGATTTATTATCTACCTGACTCATTATTTTGAATATTTTTAAAGTAGTTTTAAATGCTTTTTATTTCATCGAAAATATTCCCTTTTTACAAGTTGGGAGCCAACAGGATAGCTGCCAACTTTCTTCATCGTTTCCCATGAAAGGTGACGGTGGTTCAGTGGTTAACAACATGGACTGGCAACCTGGGTGTCCCAAGTTCAAATCCAGTTGGTTTCCACAAAATTCACTTTCACTTAGGATGTTGGCAACCTTGACGTAGTCCTTCCCGTAAGTATTAGATTTCTTTCTAGAAAAAATTCTCAGTAGAAATACATTAGGAAATCAAGGCCAACAACAGAATCTTTGAATTAATACGATATGATGGTGATTATTTCCTAGGTTGGCGGCCATCTTGTTGGCTAACAACTCATAAAAAGGGAATGTTTTTGATGAAATAGAGAGCATTTAAAACTATTCTAAAACACACACAAAAAAAGAGCCAGATAGGTAGAAAAGTAATTTTTATTGGCTATGATAACATTTATTTGTTGTATATTTGATTTTTTTTTAATCCTTATTTTTGTTTGTTGGCTTCACTGCACAACCTCCAAGCTGTAATAGTACAAGAACATACTACAGTGTACTTGTGAGTTTACAATTTATTTATAGAGAGCTGTACACTCGAAAGTTCCTTTCTAAGGGACAAAATCTCCAACAAGGGAAATAACTTATTAGTACATTACTTATTTTATAAAAAAAAAAAAAAAAACTAGAACAAATATAAAAATTGTACAAAATTTTACATTTGTAAATTTTTATCTAAAAAAAAAAAAAAAAAAAAAATATTGGCCCACTTCCTCAACGTTTCCTTTGAAATGAGTTTAACCAAACAGCCACAGAATATATAAAAAAATAACAGTTAAAAAAAACAATAATAATAATAATAACCAATATTACCGTGATGTTTTCCATTTAAATATAACATATCTTACAAAATTACATTTTTCTTGAGATTTTCTTTCAGAGAATTATTTTTTTTAAGAACTGGACCTTAACAATCAAAGAAAAAGAGAATCAAAACAATCAGATAATCAAATGAAATACACTTGAATATCAAAATGGAGTTTAATAATTATTTAAAAAAAATAATTTCATATTTGAAAATTCATTTTTTTTTCTTATATTTCCTCAATACTTCTTTAATACAAAAATTTAAAAATTTACAACCAAAATTAACAAGTGTATATGATATATAAATATTCAATTTTTATATAATTTTGTTGAATTTACAAAATGCAAACATGTTTGTTAGTAAATGTTTTAGGTTTTTTGTTCATTAAATAAATGATCCCCAATTCCAAGATAGGTTCCACCTGAAAGCCTATTCATAGCGCAACTTTGACCCAAAGCTGGAGGCCCAATTGAAAAAATTTTTTGTAAAAAACTTATTCATTGCATAAATTTAATATTTTTTTATTAAAGATATTCTGTTTATTTTTTTAATCAATAATTTGTTATATATTTATCCATCTATCACTCACAATTTTTCCATCTGTTATAAATCTTTTTTTCTTTTTTTTTTTTTTACGTAATAATATATTGCAAAATTCATCTGATGTCATTACCACTTTTAAAAATGGAAAATATTGCATGTTAATAGGAAATTCTCAGCAAATAAAGGAGATTGAAACTGAATTATTTGGACTTTCTTATAATACAAACACCTTAAGATAATTATAGTTTCAGCATGACATTATAGATCTATGATTTACATTTTTTCAAACCTAAATAGCAATAATAATTAAAAAAAAAAAAATGAATGAATATGTAAAAAATATTAAAACAATCTTAAAATAATTATATTATAACCTAAATAGCGATAATAATAATAAAAAAACTATCATTAATATTAGAAATCATTTTAATAGTCAAAAACAAATTTATTTTGTTTAAACAAACTTTGTTTAAATTAAACAAAGTTTTGTTGTTAAAAAATAATTTAATGTTTTAATATGGACAAGAATTGGGGCTTATAAGGCCAAAAAAAAAAAAAAAGGGTTAATTTAATAATTTGAGGTTGTTACTCATTTAAATCTCTCATTAAATTTTACTTCTGTCGAAATAATCAAAAATCAAGGGGGCCCTTTTCCCTGGGGCAAACACTTGATCTCTATACGAGATACATAGATATTCGATTATTCCAGTAAAGTTCATCTTTACCTTTCAAACGCCGAGTTAATAAAGAAGTTAGTAATATTACTTTTCCTCTCACTTACTGATCAGTTAATTATATTATACTATGTTTTTTTTAGTCTCTTGGTCTTGCTGGATTCCAGGATAAGAATTCATTGAGTCTGGTAGAGTATCCAGCTTAGTGTTGTTGCTATAGGTAACATCACTAAGAGAAGGTGCATCAATCCTTATATAAGCCAGTATAGAATAACCATCCTAAGTGGATTTTAATTTTCATTATTTCGGCTGTTTTGAAAACTTTCCAATCGGATTATATGCATCATCACCCTGGACTTATTTTGGAATACATTCTATCTAAAGAACGATTTTGCATTTTGGATCAACTCGAGGAGTTTCATTCAAGCTGAAATATTATGCGCGGTTTTGTTTTTATATTAGTTATTTTTACATAATGCCTTAACCAGCAAATTCTAGCATTGCTACAAATATAATTTGCTGATTTCTTTATGTCCTCTGATGAGAAGAATAACAAGAATAGCATTCTTTGAGACTCCTTTGAAAGGACTTTGTAAATTGTTTTTTGGAGTATGCAGTCGAACAATAAATTTTGATTGTAAAGTTCAACTTACAGTTTTAATTTTCTTTCTCTTTATATATATTTTTTTTATATAGGCAGCACCACTTATCAAGGCCGATAGGCCACTCAATGATAAGGGTTAAAGAGTGTAGAGTAGTCAAAAGGACAATATAGTAATCGATAGTAATGGAAGTTTGGTAAATTTGTTAACTTAAGTGGAACGGCTCATCAGAAACTTGTTCACGTTGGACTTGAAGACAACCATATTATAGAAAGCTGGAAAGCAGGAAAACGGAAGACAATTCCACAGGCGTGCAGTTCTAAGAAAGAAGCTTTGATCATGGAATCTATGTTTAGGTTTAGGCACAGATAAAGAGTGGGGAAAATTATTGATAATGTTTTCAGCTAGTCTAGTGTTTCTTGTGAAAGTTTAGTGAGGGGGTGGGACCATAGATTGAAACTCAGTCGAATACTTTCCATGAAAATAACGAGAAAGCAGAGACAAACTTGCAACATCTCTCCTGTGAGATAGAGGTTGCAGGGAAGAGAAAAGGACATCTCCCACCAGGCCACAAAGTCTATTTTGAACCCTATCAAGGCAGGACAAGTCTTTTCTAGCAGCTCCTGCCCATATGTGGCAACAGTATTCCATCCTTGGACGTATCTGGCTCTTATATAGATAGAGAATTGCATCAGCAGTGAGATATCTACTGGATCGATAGAAGGATCCGACCATATTTCCAGCGGCCTTGGCAACAGATTTGATGTACGTATTCCATTTAAGATTATATATTTTAATATTTAGCCAGGGTTTACTGGTCAGTGGAAATCTCGTGTCAGATTCTCCTGACAAACCCCTGTACAGAGAGGTTGAAGATAGTGTTTAGTAGCTATTCAAGTTCTCTCTGGATTAAAATAGCATTTTGTGTTACTCCCAAACACCTTATTGTTACATAGGTTTGAGGTTTTGAAGACTGAAAATACAGACTTTATTAAAAAAAAAAAAAAGTTCAGGTTAGAAATCAGATAAGAGACATAAATGACATGCAATCATTTTTATTTCTATTTTTTTACATTTTTTTTTTTTTTAAATCTTTGATCAATAATATCATGTTTGTCAAAGTTTTGCTGATATTTCAAGATTAATACTTTCTTTCAAAGTATGACGGTAGTCCCAGATGTAATGCCTCATATTTTTTTTTTATTCCATCCAAATAGATCAGGGGAGTGTAAACTGCATTGTTATGATGACTGGCCTTATGCCTTTATGAGTTGCAAGTTCCATCTCTGTCGAAGATACTGACTGTGTGAAATGAGGAAAGCAACCCATGTCATGGATGTGTATCAGCAGCAGAGATGTATTATTGAATTCCTGGCAAAAGTGCATTGAGAAAGGTGGTGACCATGTAAAAAAATAAATTCTGGAGCACGAACGGTCTCTCGTTTTAATGGTACCACTCCCAGTTTTTATGCTTTTCAATTTTTTGGAATTGGGGGAAAAAAATAGGAGGCTTTACTTTTGGATTGACCCCCGTAAATTCATATCAGATTCACACGTCATATAATGGCAGGAAGTAGTTTTATAGCTGCATCGATGAATTTGTAGCTCTCACAGAGGAAAACAGAAATGATAAGATTAAGTTTCAAGGTAGTTTTTGTTTAATTTCGACAAGACGCACCTGAAAGAGGTCGGATGTTATGTTGGCCAAATGGTTGTGAGAATAACATCCGGAATGAGAATACTAGTTTGAATCACCCAAATTATTAATCCTTGTTTCGAAAATACCGAAACAAATCTTTATACACCAATAAAGTTGAGTTTTTTTGTTTTTTTTTTTTTTGGGGGGGGGTTGTTATTTTTTGCTCTGACATTGATATTAAAAGCCTACTTTTTCTATTTAGAAATTATTAAAACAAACTTCTAAATATATTAAGTTATGAATATGCGAACGAATACTTGAAGGGTAACTAATTTACATATTCCTTTGGAAAACGAGCGTTAATTATGCATTCATTTTTTTTTTTTTTTTTCTAATGGTTTCTTATTAGAGGATTGGTTTCATTTCACTATTATTCATGCTGAATTCTATTTATGCATAGTTTCTACATTCTGCATAATTGCGTAGAAATTAAGATGAAAACGTTCTAGCACACAGAAATATATATATATATATATATATGAAATAAGTGACCTTGTCGGTGTGTGTGCGAAAAGTCTCTACCAAACACTCTCTGAATATTTGGTCTACAGAGTTGAAATTTGATATATAGGGTATTTAGACCTGTAGCACACTTTCTATTTGTCTTTTAACCAGTAAAAAAATGGCACTGGAGAGATAAATAACGATTAAGGGTGGAGTGTTAAACGTTCTGGTTTTAATTCTAGCAGATGGTACCCAAGTCACATTTTTTTTTTTTAATAACTTAAAATCATAACTATTTATTAGATAATAATCAATAAAGAATTGGCTCTATAATAATAAATACGAAATGAGCATGAAATAAAATATAATATTTATACATACTTTACGACCGCTAATTTAATATATTCTTTTTTGGTGTGTTAAATTGAAACATTTTAAAATAGGCCTCCAGTAAGTGATCCTTAGTTGAATTATGAGTTGGCTTTCAGTAAAAAGCACCATGATTGATAATTTACTCCCTTAACACACACACAATTCAAAATAAAATAAAGATATCTAATTGTATACATTACCATAAAGAATGGTAGTATTTTCTTGAGGCATTTCAGTTGATACAAAAAGAAATCAAATTTTTTTTTTTTTTACTTTCAAAATCAGTATTTAAGACAAAAGAAAACAAAAAAAAGGAAAAAAGAAAAATTTGCACAAAAAGCAGGTGAGAGCAAAATGCAAGAATTTAACATGCAGAAAAAATGGTTATAGAAATAGAAACACAGGTCAAGGGTCAGATACACATTCCAATGAAGAGAAAAAACATGCAAAATATGAAATGTAAGATTTTTCAGAGCATGCAATATATACAGTCAATGAAGAATATAAAAGACATACAAAAACAGTAACATAAAAAGCATAGAATAGCAATATATTAAAACATACAAGCATATTTTAAATAGACATTGTACATAGCTTCAATTCAATAATGACCATAAACCCATCATTGGTAGAATTGACCAACCCTTAACTTAATCAAAATATTACTTAATAGTAGTACTTAATGCTAAAACGCTTTTGCTGTTGCTGCTGTTATTTTTATTTTACTTTTTTAATTTTTTTTTTTTCGCATAACACTTTTGAATACATCAACAAAAAATATCAACATTTTCTTCTTTTTTTTTTTTTTTTTTTTTTGTATTTCATTTTCCAGAGAAATTCCTTTCTCTGAATTGAATGAAGAATTTAGAGCAGGGATAGCCAACCATTTTTATTTATTTATTTATTTTTTTCACACAAACTTGCATGTTTTTTTTTTTAGTTCCTGAAAATAGTGTAATATGAATTTAGCTATACAAATACTTATTTGAAATTATATCACAATAAATGAGCTAAAAGAATATTTTCTTCATAAAGATAGCTCTACTCGGTTAAGAGGAGCAATTCATAAATTAAAAAAAAAAAAATGAGGAATAAAAATTACATAGAACTTTATTAAATCATCAAGTCAATAAAGACGGAAATGAGGAAAGTGGAAAAACACACACACACACACACATATATATATATATATATATATATATATATATATATATATATGGTAGCTTCCTTCAGTCTTGACAGACTATTTATACCCATATATGGTAGCTCTCTTTAGTCTTGATAGACTATGAATAATAAGGGTGCCTACACATGGAATTTTTGATTGCAACATATTTTCACAAGATCGGTATTATTTTGAAGCTCGACCCTTTGAACGACAAATATCGAAAAATTGGCTAAAAACATTAATTCCGTCACCCTCAACTGGGCACTTTTTTACAAGGATAGGGTCACTTTTTCTCCGATATTTTCAAAAATCATCCCCTCTTTTCGATTAACTAGCCTTAATTTAAGCATTCGCCATTTCCGGTTTGGCGATCGACGCAACGGCAAAGACATCACTTTTTTTTTTCACGTTCTTTTCCTCCTTCACGGTATCCTACTACCACTTTTTTTCTTTTGTTCAACACACACCTCCAAACACCCGGGCAATGCCGGACACCCAGGCTAGTATATATATATATATATATATATATATACACCAAATGTAATAGTGAGGACAGAACAGAAGGGTAGAGGAAAACATTTTAAATATTGAATATTACTTTAATAGATTTTGAATATGCATTGATTGTTTTTTTGTTTTTTTTGTTATGAGGGTTAAAAAAAAAAAAAAAAAAAAATGAAAACTTATATAGTAAGTGAAAATGAAAAGTTATACCTACTAAAAGATGCACATGGAACCACAAAAATTTATGAAAACAATAGTTATTTCAGATTAGAATTTATCATTGTAAACTTTATTTATGAATCAGTTTTTCAAGAATTAGTTTATTTATTATTTTTTGTTTTTAAGATCAGGCACATTTTTTTTTTTTAATTTTATTATCTGATTCAGCGTGCCATTTGTAATTTTGCAATGTACCATTATTGACACAAGTGTCATAGGTTGGCCATCCCTGACTTAGACTATATAATTTAAACATTTAAAACTTTTTTTTTTTCAAATTGCTGGATGAGGATAAAGAAAACAATATCAGAATTTTTTTCTTCTTCAGAAGAAACCCTTCTTTTTGGAAAATAAAATACTTAGACTATAGAATTCAAACATTCAAAAAAAAAAAAAAAAAAGTTTAAAAATGATTAAAGATCCAAGAAAAAATACCGTCAACAATTTTTTTTGTGTGTGTGTACACCCTTACTTCCTTTTGAAAATCCTTTTGACAAAGTAAAATCCAATACTTAGACTATAAAAGTGAAGTGTTTTTTTTTTGTGTGTGTTGAATGAGAATAAAAATAAATTTTCTTTTTTTCACTATTGGCTCACCATTTGTAGAGGCCAAAAACCACTCAAGGATAAGGATTAATGAAAACAAATTGACAGTTGGATGATGAATGCCGAGAGGATTCAAACTCTCCACATATCACCCATTTAACAATACAGACCCAGAAAACAGGAATTCTTAACCCTTTGTCAGAAGCATCGCTTACGGAATGAGAGGACTGAAGGACAAAAATAGAACAGGGTGTCCGAGGTTGCCTAAAGTAAAACCAAATGGAAAATACAGAATCTTTCTGTTTCTTCCAGATGACCAATGGTCCTGAACTCATTTTAATAAGAATTTAGCAAGCCAAACAGTTTCGTCTCACTGTCAAATATTCCTCAGAAACAACATGAACAAATGAAACTAAACTTCTGAATAACTTTTTAACTTATATGATAACATACATTTGTATTAAAATTACCAATTGTTTATGTGTAAATGTGAGTTTTTATCTTGTGTTTACAGATTAAAAAAATGTATGAAAATGTTTAGTCTTCAAAATATTGGCTTCATATATTTCAAGTAACAAACTTTGTAAACCAAAACATAACAAAAAAAATCCACAATTAGAAAAGGGAATTAAAATATATAACGATGAATATATATTCCAAAGGGATTTATGTGTTGTGTGTACGCATAAATGAACAATTTGGCAGAATAATACCTTGCTCATGAATTAAGAAATTCCATCTACCTCCATTTTCAAGATATATACGTTTTATTTTTTATTACCATATTTTTCTGTTAAGTTACATTATTGTTTCGGCTACACGACCGTAACTTAACAGAAAAATACGGTAATAAAAAATAAAACGCATATTTGCTCTACAACAGTATTGAGCACTTTCTTCAGGTTTTTATTAATTACCATTTCTACTAAATATATATGTGTGTGTGTGTGTGTGTGATAGGACGATTCCAATGTTTTCCCTATTCCGATACAATTACGGATTCCATACTAAATTCTTGATTCCGATTCTTTATAAATCTGTAATTATTTAACTTGAAGATTGTTATTTTCCCCATCTTCGTAAAAAGCACATGTTAAATATGCAGATATTTTCCCAAACGTCAAAATTACATTTGCGGAAGATGATCTATCGATTTTAGTTTTACTGGTATTTAAAAATCAATAAATATTTATTATCTTATCATTATTACCAACAATGGAAGATTTTACTTTAAACAAAATCAATTAATAAAAGACAAAAGAATTGTTTTGGGCATCGGAAAACTGGCTTCAATTTTACAGATTCCGATACCACCAAACCTTCCGATTTTTCAGATTCCTGATTCCGATTAATCATCCCAATATATATATATATATATATATATATATAAAATTTTTTTAAGTGACTTAGTTTAACATTTTACTGCAATTTCATGGATTTCCCCAATCGTCAGACATGTATTAATAAAATTCCGAAGGTCTCCACATGTCATAATTTGAACCCTCACACATATTCTCACATTACATCTCGAGTTTCCAACATGTGGAGCACTCTAGATTTTATTAATAAACTTCTGATTGGATTATCCATGAAAGTGCACTTAAACATCACGAAAAGCTAAATTACTTTGTTAATTGTTACTAAGCTTTAGCGGAATTCAGCTTACTTCTAATTTTTTAAAATTGATGAAATCTAGAAAGTATGTACAGAAGCTTTAAGTGATGTTTCTACAATATGTTTTCAATGAAAAAAAAAAAAAAAAAAAGTCTATATGTTAATTGCTGCAGTCATAAAACCTGCTTCATGTCACAATTACATAAACGTGGATCCACTTTGTATTTACTTTGAAAAGGAGCTTTTAGTCTTGAAATATCAGAAAAATTTGGACAAAGATAATATTGTTGATCAAAGGTAAGAATTTTGTTAATCGCTGTAAAACTTTATCTGAATTCGGCTTTGTTCTAATTTTTAAAAGTTTATGGAATCTGACGACTTATATGAAGACTTTTAGTGACACAAGGTTTCTTTCTACATATTATTTCAAGGGTAATATATATTTTTTTTAATTAAAATAAAAATGAACAGGCTAGGTGACAGGGTTAGCATAAAGCAAAGTGATATATCGATAGTATAAATAGGATGGCAAATGATGATAAACCCCATCAAAGCAAGAAGAGACAGGATTCGTGAAGGAAATTTAATAAAAAAAAAATGTTTGATGATGAAATTGGTGTAGAAAAAGGTGTTGGAAAGACAAGAAATAAGATCAATGAAATTTTAAAAAAAAAAAATAATTAAAAAAAAAATATCTTTAAAACTAGAACAGCAGATTCATCTCAACAAACCAAATTCGAATATTCAAAAAGATGTATTTTTTTTTTTTTTTTTTTAAATTATATTTAAATTATGCAAACTTTTCCAGCACTCTTAAAAAGAGGAAAAAAAAAGCGGGTGGTGGCAGATTCATTTCCTGCAATGAAGCATTGATTATACACACACATATGTACACACATAGATATGTACACCCACACAGACAAATAGACATCCTCACTAACATAAATTCATACATTATTGAATTAGTTTGGAATTATTTTGGAGAGGAGTAAATTTTATAATTTTTGTTTTTAATAATTCTGACTATTATCCTCATCTTTTATATAGAAGATGGGGATAATAGTCCAAATAATTAAATAAAAATTTTTTTTTTTTAAATCATACATGTTTAAAATTCCGTCTTTCTTTGTTGACAGCCAGCACTTGGAGCTGTACAAAGCAGTAGTAAAAGTTTGAGACATCGATATCTTGTTAATTTATTTATTGCGGACTATTATCCTCATCTTTTTTAGTTGTTGTTTCACCTCATTAAAAAAAAAAGGAAAGATAACTATAATAGTCTGCAATAAATACATTCATAGATAATACTCATCTCAATAATGAATTCCAATTGAATAATATGTATCGATATCTTATACGAATAGTGCACGAGACATCAAATATATTTATCAAATATAACCATTAAAGTATGACACTTGCTAAAAAAAACTCCTTTGCATTTACTAACCCACACATTCTAACATGGTTATATTATTGATGGCTTCTGTTCTGCACACATCTCCCGATAAGGTACAGATTTAATTTTTCTCAAAGGTCAACAGATCTAAGTCCATCTTTTAACGCGCACATTATGCATCCATCGTGTCATATCATTTCTCTCCATGCAACGCATGTCCTCAACCCTTACTGGCCAGGTTTCACTTTTACACTGCGTACACATACCTGATAGACTCTTCCCTTGGTCCTAATACAATACGAATAGAATGAAGCCTTTTCACACAAAATGCTTTCTCCAATCACACACACAAACACGCATATATATTTCAGTAAATATTACAGACAATTTCTATCTACAACCTTTAGTTCTGATTTGTTCTAGTTTGCTAATGAGTGTTCTTGTTTCTGGCCGATGTATCTGCCATAATCATTTTTTACTCAATTCTTTCTGATCCATCAGAATCCATCATCAGTTACTCATACTGTCAGAAACTCATTACGAAACTAGAACGAATCAGAAAACACGCAGACAGAATATCTATAATATTTAATAAAATAAAATTATAGGAAGGAATGCTGGCCAAATATACATACAGATGCACATGTGTTTGCGAGTATGTGTGCCTAGGTGAAATGGGATTTGTGTGATGTGTGTGCGCGCATGTGTGTGTGTGTGTGCATGTATATAAGTGTAGGCGTGTGTACATGCACAGCCCATCGTCTCACCTGCATTACTTAAAGTTGAGGGCAGCGCAAGCATCCCTTCCACGGGACTGGTCACTGCACTTGGACTGTTGCTTCCAGTCATAGCGGCTTCAAGATCTACATCCACTTTGGGAGAAGCTGCTGCTTCCATCGCTGCTGTCGCTACATCCGATGTTGCTGCTGCCGCTGTGGGTGATGATGATGATGATGATGGTTCCTCTCCCACTGCTGCTGAAGCTGCAGAGATATTTTCATCCTCATCTGCATCAGCTGGTGTTTGATCGGGACTCATGTTGATGATCATACTGTTGGGGTCAGTGGTCGGAGTAACTATAATGTTGATAGCAGTAGGAGGAGTGGTGGGCGTGGTAGGACTAGTTGGAGTAGCAGGGGTAGTAACAGTTATGGCAGTGATGTCAACCGGCACGTCATCTTCAGTTAGTGTCTGAGCATTGTCCATGTCGTTATTTTTATTATTCGTGGTAGCACTGGCTGTGGGACTGGCTCTTCGCCTACTGTCTGACCGAGAAGAGGAGGAGGACAGAGTTGGGGAAGAAGATGCAGAAGATGAAGAGGAGGCAGCAGAAGAAGGGGAGGAGGTACACTGAGATGCAGGCAGCGGGCTGAATCCAGTGTAGGCTACCATAGCCGGGGTGGTCGTCACCTCGGTCGCTGCGAGGGTAGTTTTGTGCACTTCGACCATCTGCAACATAAGACCTTCCATTTGTGGCAGCAAGGTAGATGGGCCACTTCTGTCGTCTGTAGGGGACAATATAGAGGGGGATACTTGCCAGAGTTCATTGGATAAAACAAAACATTTTCATTTTTTTTTAACAGATATTTAAAAAAAAAAAGAAAAAAAAAGGGGGGTGACCTAGAAGTAGGTATACAGTTTAGTTTATATTCTACTTATATGGCTTTTAAGAACAATGGTGGCAATTAATGTGAGTTAAGGACATAATGGCCAATTCTAAATCAGAAGTAGAAGAATGAAAATTCTGCAAGGGGATATGCAAAATAACCATTGGATACTTATACCACAAGCCTGAAATAAATTTGAGACTTGTCGAAAAGTTAAAATGTCTAGGACGTCCGTGACTCAGGAAAAATAACAGAAAATTCATACAACATGCATCTCTCCACTATAGCGAAAACACTCTTGTAACATTTAATGTGCCTACTGAAATTGAAAGCATACTAATGTTCAGAAAGACGGTACCAAGGTGCTTATCGATGCAATCGTGTGAGATAATGCATGTTCCAATTTCTAAACAAGCAGACAATATTAAAATTTTTTTTAATTATTAATCAATTTAATAAAAAGTTGATAACTGATACTGTATACCTACTTTTGGTCCACTAACATATTTTGAATGAAATATACTGTATATACTGTAGATACTGTATACCTACTTTTGGTCCACTAACATATTTTGTAATGAAATAGCCACACAATTTTTTTTTTTTATTTTACCAAACATTAGAAGAAATAAAAAAAAGAAAAATTAGGACACAAAAATTGCAACTTCGTGATTTGTTTATTAATCCTTGTCAGACATTTTTGGGGGACTTTTCGGAAGCATATTTGGTTATTGCAAAAAATTCCCTCTATATCCCTATATATAAGAAAACAGACATGATTATTCCTACCCAGAAAAAAAAAAAAAAATTATAGCTTTGCAAACTCACACGCCACATATAAAAATTCAATGTGGTCAGACTACTAGCCAATATCTGATGTAAGTTTTGTAACTATTATTAGTCGCTTTCATTCATTATCATAAATTCTTATAACAATTCCTAGGAGAGTCATTCTTACCAGTGGTAGCACAATATTTACTCACTAATTATTTTTTTCTCTCACTTTTCTCTAGGACACCAGGAATTTTTTTTACATGTATCATAGTTGTTTTTGTTTATTTATTTATTTATTTTTTACATCAACACCATCCGTGTTTATTTTTTCTCCAATACACTTTACATTAGTTATTCACAAGTTCCAGTCAATTTCATTGGCTGTTTACAAAAATTTATCAGATTAAGGGAATATCAGTAAGGAATTTCAAATAGTTAAAAACACCCATCATGAACTAAATCCAATAACAATTGGATACTTTGAAGATCTTTTTTCAAAATAAACCTGAGAGGGGGGGGGGCTCCTTCAGTCTTTAACAGACTATGATAGTCATGAAGAGGTGTCTGCATGTGAAATTTTTGTGGCAGGAGGTGCGCAATCTCCAACCACACCTCTCCCGAGTCGATATTGTTAAATACCAGTGACAAGTGAAGTGTGCAAGACGACTAGAAACAAATGCCGAGATAAGCAGAGAGCACATGCAGTGTGTAAAATTCCCAAATGGTTACCCATCTGGTACTAACCAGGCTCAACGTTGGTTAACTTCGGTGATCTGCCGAGAACCGGCGTGTCAACACGATTATGCTGTATATTAAAATAAACCTACACTTCATTTTAAAGATTAGTTTACATTTATAGTCAAAGATACTAGATCCAATTTGTACAAGCAGCCCTTTTCGAAACAGATTAAAAAGGAGGCTCTTGATAATTCAGTATGTTATTGCTATACTTCTCATGAGATGATTGACCAATTTTTATGATTTCAGGTTCAAATGAACGGCTACAGCAAGAACTGAAATACATCCTACTAAAGCCGGATTGTCAAAAATGTCATCTGGACGTGCGGACACTTTGAAAGAACGCTATGCAAAAAAATTCTGTTTTAAACATGCCACAGAAATGTACAGAATGTTTAAAACTGTTTTTGAACAACCTTGCATGAATTGAGCATTAGTTTTTGAATGGCATAAGAGATTAAGGAAGGCAGTTTTAGTTTTACGATATTCACTTTACACCGATTAAGCACTCTTCATTAATGGCTGTGGCAAGGATGACAGAATAAGGAGAAATTGGATTAAGGGCATTTTGAAGAGTTAAAAACACTATCCATAACTAAACTAAACAACATGGTGTTAACAAAAATGTTAACTTTGACTCTAACGAACAACGCACACTAATATCTACCTTCACACGCTTGGTTTTGGCTCGATAAAAGGAATCGAATATCACAACTGACATTTAAAGTAAAACTTTATTCTTTTCCGTTTATTTCTTGTTAGTACCATTGCAGCCGTCTGGCTCACAGTAGTTGTAGTCGCTTATCGCTTCAGAAATGCATACTTACGCAGAATACGAACAGTGTTAAAATAATGGCAGCTTTTTGCAACTATTATGGACTTTCACCTCACGTTTTCATACACAAACAATACTGTATAACATCACATTTAAATTGAACATCATAGCTAAAAAGTAGCACGGTCCGTATTCTGCATAAGTACAAAAACATATCAACACAAATAGAGCTAACCAGGTTGCCATAGGACAGAGAATAGGGTGCTCCTTGCTTTGCTAACCTTGAAACAAAATACAACATTGGTCAGTCATTTTTGAGTGACGTTTACAGCTATTGAACGATTGTTAAGGCAGCTAGTGCCCACCAGTGACTGCATATAAATGCCAGTACTTGGAATGAACTAACTCAAAACAGCAGTTACCACCTAACTTCAGCAATAATCGACTCTAAACAGCAATGCCTACCAGTGCCATGAAGTAACAGTAGCCAACTTAAAAGAGCAATGGCCACTATGGATGATGGTGCCCGCCACTCTATGACAGTGCCCAGCAATTGAAGACAAATAAAACACAAATTGATCAAGTAGTTTTTTGTAATTAAGAAAACCAAATTTTATTGCTAACCGAGAAGCGGACATCGTGTCTGCCATTTTTAAAACAATGGGGGGGGGAGCTAACTCAATAATTCAAACATGATTAATGTTGTAATGTCTACAAATTTCCATTAATTGCTTAAAAATGGTTTTCTGTATAAAAATAAAATAACTTGATCAATTTACATGATTTTTGGAATATGATATTTTCATTTCATCATGGGTCGGTACATCATAGATTTTTCTTTATTTCTGTTTAATATAAAGGGAATTCTGGACAAGAGCCAAAGGTTTCTGAAAAGTTCCCCCCAAAATGTCTGACAGAATTATATTATGTGCTTTAAAAAGGAAAAAATAAATTAAAAACTAAGTTGCAGTTTTCTGTAATTAATTTTTTGTTCCAATAATGTTTTTGGTAAAATATGCTTTTTCAATTAGATTTCACCTTTTGTGTATACCAATCCTTTTAGTTTAGAAGCTCAATGGTTGTTAAATATAACCACAGAGCATATATAAATGAATAGCAATATAGTTACATTCCAAGATTTTATTTCATTAACATTAACCAAGATGGCTACATAAATAAATATACAATATTAACTTTTCTATAGAATTTATTTTCAACAATATATAGTCATGCCCATGTCATTTAAAGTTTCTGATTAATATATGCATAATATATAATAATATGTACGGCATAATCACGTTGACATACCAGTTCCCACTGGATCACCAAAGTAAAGCAAGGTTTAACCTGGTCAGTATTAAATGGGCGACCATTTGGGACTTCCAAATGCTGTATGTGCTCTCTGCTTATCTCAGCATTGTTTCCAGTTGTCCTGGACTTTTCCTTGCCACTGGACTCAAACGGTGCCGATTCAAGAGAGGTGTGGTTGGAGATTGTGCAAACCTTGCCTCACAATCACACATGTAGCTGCCCACACAGGGAGAGAACTTGAATGCCTACTAGACACAACCCTCGAATGTCTAAGGTCTCTCTGTACAGGGGTTTGTCAGAACAACCTGGCATGAGGATACTTTTTCCATAAAAGTAAACCCTGACCAAATATTCAAAATCACATAGTATTCGCTGGCCAAATAAGATCTCACTATGGCTAACCCACATTAGCTTTTATGAGAAATGGTGCACCTTCTCCAAGTGATGTTACCTCAAGTAATAGCACGAAGCTGGATATTCCACCAGACTAGAGAAATTCTTGTCTTGGAATCCAGTAAGACCAAGATACCAAAACAAAAGATATACTACAACGTATAAAAATGGTTAATTGGGGAGAGGAAGATTATGTTCTCAATTTCTTTACTAACTCAGTGTTTGAGAGATAAAGGCTTTTTTTTTTTTTTTTTTTTTTTACAAAGGCATCACCACATTATCAAGGCAAAGAGGCCACTCAAGGATAATGGTTAAAGAGTGTACAGTAGAAATTGGACAATATAGTAATCGATAGTAATGAAAATTTGGTAAATTTGATAACTTATATGGAACGGCTCATCAAGAACTTATTTACGTTAGACTTGAAGACAACCATATTGTAGTCAGCCGGAAAGCAGGAAAACGGAAGACAATTCCACAGGCGTGCAGTTCTAAGAAAGAAGCTTTGTTCATGGAATCTACGTTTAGGTTTAGGCATAGATAAAGAGTGGGGGGAATTATTGATAGTGTTTACAGCTAGACGAGTGTTTCTTGTGAAAGTTTGGCGAGGGGGGAACCATAGATTGAAGCTCAGTCGAACTCTTTCCATGAAAATAACGATACGTCAGAGACAAACTCGCAACATCTCTTCTGTGAGATAGAGGTTGCAGCGAAGAGAAAAGGACATCTCCTACGAGGCTACGAAGTCTATTTTGAACTCTATCAAGGCAGGACAAGTCCTTTCTAGCAGCTCCTGCCCAGATGTGACAACAGTATTCCATCCTTGGACGTACCTGGCTCTTATATAGATAGAGAATAGCATCAGCAGTGAGATATTTACCGGATCGATAGAAAGATCCCACCATTTTTCCAGCGGCCTTGGCAACAGATTTGATGTACGTGTTCCATTTAAGATCAGGAGTAATGGTCAAGCCCAGAAGCTTGTCAAAACTTGAGGCCTCCTGAAGACGAGAGCCATTCATTTCAATTGATGCCAGATGTGGATTAGAATGTTGATGATGTAAAGAGAGAAGCTTGGCTTTAGATGTATTAAAAGTAACCAGCCACTCCTTTCCCCATTGTACTATGTGCTCAAGATCAGAGGAGAGAGAATTGGAGAGAACTTGGTCGTTTACGGTCTTAGATGTGCTACCATAAATGTTAGTGTCGTCAGCATAAATGTCTACAAATGATGTAAGGATGTGATTTGGAAGATCATTAATGTAGATCAGGAAAAGAGTCGGGCCCAGGATGGACCCCTGAGGGACACCGGCATTAATACTGTGAGCTTCTGATTTTTGCCCCTCAACTACTACTAACTTAAATGGAACATTCAAATATCTATGTATCTCATATAGATTTCAAGTGTTAGCCCCAGGTAGTGGGCCCCTTGACTTCTGAGAACTTCGACTGAAGTAAAATAAAACACAAAAGCGGTTATCCTTTGTCTTTTGAGACTGAATGGAGGCAATGAATGAATGAACGAATACGAAAGAGAAAATTCCATATTGACGCATAAATAATTGTTTCTGCATCACAAAATTAGTTTTTGAATGTATGGAAATTTTGATATGCTGAAAGAACTGAATGGTAAGATTTAATAAAACTTTGAAACTTGGAATGTAGCTATATTTTTATTCATACACACACATCAAAATAAGCAGTTGTTTCCTGAAAAAGTAATATATCAATTTGAAACTATGGAAATGTTCAATGACAAAATATAATAAAAACAGAATTTAAAAATTAAATTGGTGGAAACTGTAATTTAAGAGTAAAGAGGGGTAAAAAAAAAAAAAAAAAAATAATACATGTGCACAATAGCTTACAAGAAAAACAAAATAGAAAAATGAAAGACTTTCCTAAAACATGCAGTAGCATCACGAAATGGAGGAGGAGGCAAATTTTCGATTTGGATATATTTAAAACAATTGACGGGCATGAAAATTTAATTATGAAATGTCAACATCAACATTCCTTACATATTTAGGGCTGTACGTTTGCTTTAGAAAAAAAGGAATCAGCTCGAGTGGCACCCCAGATTGCATGAAAATCTTTTTTTTTCTTTTTAAATATAATTTTAAAACTTTTTTTTTTTTTTTTCAAATTTCTTGTTTCTATCTTCATGATGTTTTGATCAATGTAACCTTCAGTCTCTAAAAGATATGCAAATGAAATGCTTATAGTTTATTGTGAAGTGCTTGATAATCTTAAAAAAAAATAAAATAAAATAAAAAAAAGTATTATTGAATGGTTGTAAAAATCATTTCAGAATTTTAAGCAGAAATCAGTTTCAAGAAACAACTTTGATGGTCAGACTAGGAAATTATTTATACCAATAAAAGATCTCGATTATAAAAATGGTTGGAATAACAACTTTACAGGAGAGAAGAATGTGGGGGGGAGAAATCAGGACATTGAAAATAATTGAGTTTCAGAATATAGAACTTTTGTGCATATGTGTGTATATATATATATATATATATATATATATATATATATATATATATATATATATATATATATGAGAGAGAAGATGAAAGATTAACAATTGTGAAATAATTATAAATCCGCTTTATAGGGAAAAGCATAAAATTAAATTATACTAATTTGTACTGACGAGGAGACGATATCTAAAAATATTCCAATATTTTATTATAAATATTAAGTGAATAAATGGATATCATCTCCGAAACGATCGTACACATAACTTGATTTTGTCATGTTTCTCCCTATGAAACAGATTAATAATTTCACAATTGTTAATACAGCTCTAGGTAATATTACACCTATATGCATCATATCTCTGCAATATTCTGAGTACAGCAGTGACAGCACCTTTAAAATATTAATACATTTAACTGGGGCTTTGCTCTTTTAGACTTTGGTCTATTACTCCCTATAATATATATGTTATTTGTTTTTGCAATACTTTTTTGAATGAATTATATGAAAGTGCATTACCTAAATGCGAGTTGGGAATAATTTTCCCTTTGACTAATTTGGTACCCCCAAATGGGGAGCGGCATATTATTATTTTAAAAATGTAATTATCCACTGACACGCGTTTTGTTGTCTATGACTCATCAGAGTGGCTGAAGCCAGCGAAATTCAAAATGGGGTCCCGATTTCAAATCTCGCTAGATTCATCCACTGATGAGTTGTAGATGACAAAACCTGTCAGTGGATAATTACATTAAAAAAAAAAAAAAAAAAAAAAAAAATTGTGTGTGTATATATATATATATATATATATATATATATATATATATGCAGGGTGACCCCCCCCCATCCAAAAAAACAAAAGCAAAAGAGGCCATCTAGAACATATGCTGTAGAATGGAGTAAAAAGAACAAAAGGCCAAAGACCCTAGTGTTTTGATGTGATGTTTTGAATATAATAAACTAGTTATGACCAAAGTTTCATTCAAATAGGGCAAAATACTAAGAAACGGGGCCTAATTAGAGTTGGGGCCCGTTTTTTTTTTTTTTTTTTTTTTTTTTTTTTTTAGTCACTAATATGATTTTGACAGAAATTGTCTTATTAGGTTTAAAATAGTTTAGAACATTTTCAGAATATTATGAATATAGGAATTCTTTTTTTTAGATAAGGATTTATAATTTCTATTATTTTGATTATTTGAATATTCTCATCTTGGATGCCCTTGAGACACAAAGGAGAAAGGTGTTGGGTACAATCAGTGGCAAGCAACAGTTCTTTGGAAGTTAAAATTCAATATTAACTCACTCAATTTTGCATGCGTCCTTTTGAAACCTGATTTTCAGGTCTTTAAAGTCTCATAAATTTTGAATCCCTCGGGCATATTTGCATAATTCTAACAATTTTGAACTTTTTAAAAGGTTAAGTAACAATCTTTTTCTTTTTTTTTTAAATCAACTAGAAACGCTATATAGAGATTATATATGCTGTGAGATTGTAATTAATTGTGTATACATACATACATACGGTAAATATACGTTCTGCCATTTTTTATATTTTTTTAAGTACATTTTTGTAGAAGGTACATAAATATTGATTATAAAGATTAATATTAATAATTATAAATTTTGAATCGGTTTCAACAGGAAAAACAAACAAAATCAACTTGAGTGTACGATCGTTTCGGAAACGATATTTTATTGGACAATTGACAATTATTGAGAATAATTGTATTCGAATATTCATGTCATCAGCACAAAAGGGGAGGGGGGGTAAGACACCAAAATAAAACTAGCATTTTGTATAAGTTAGATGGATGGTCCTTATTGAGATTCATTAGGAAATTTGTTTTAAGTTGTTCAGTAAATTTTTTTGTTCCTGCTTCCGTGTTTTCATTCGAGCCCAAAACACGGAAGCATGCACGCGAAATTAGGCTCATTTGCATGTTACATCCGTTTTAATAATTAACTCTAAATTTTTTATGGAAATTACTAATAGAATTGTTTTAAGTATTCTATTTAAAAATAAATTAAATAAATCAACTTTATATAATATTTCTAATTATTAGTATAACCAATGTCAGCTGCGTTTAAAAATGAAAGTATGTTTTCATTTAACCTACGAGTTATTTCCCTTTAAGTTGTGCGATTTTATTTCGGTTTGAATTTCATAGATAAAGGTGGCTGTGTTTTATGCTTCCAAGAATCAAAAATAGGGTCAACTTTCAAGAAAATCGTAAAAACTTAGGATATTTGGAGTATCTTAAATAGTATGTGACCCAACCCTCTGCCTGGCAATGCCAGGTATGTACAGCTAGTATATATATATATATATATATATATATATATATATATATATACGCACACACACACCAGCAGTATCTCAATAACTCCATGTGCGAAAAATGCTTCAAAAGATGAACTGATGCCGAATCAGCCTTCAATGACTTCATCGCTTCCATAACTCCTAATTTCTAGGTTAATGGGATAAATAAACTTGTTTCTTGTTGGCAAAAATGTGTCGATTCTAATGGTTCTTATTTCGATTAATAAAATTTATTATTAAAGAAGTTATGATCTTTTGAAGTTGAACGTCAAAAAACATTTTTGCACCAATCTAATATTAGGCTCTGATATCACTGATATTGAGCCTTTTAAATCTGAATTAGGTTGTGGTTTCATATATATATATATATATATATATATATATATATATATATGCCTAAGCTTTCAAATTTGAAAAGTTGCTTTATTAATCTTTTCTTTACTTGCAAAGTTTGCTCTCATCAATATATATATATATATAGAGTCCACACACACACACACACACACACACAGCAGTTGCATGTTATCTTAAAAGGTCATGAAAAATATCCTCATTCTCACCTGACTACATAAAATAACCATTGTGAGATGTATATATATATATATATATATATATATATATATATATATAATTTACTCTTTTATTTTCTCTTTTCGATCATTGTCCAGAATTCATTTCTAACAAAAATAAATAAAAAAAAATATGCATTATGTACATGCCCCTGACGAAAAGAAATATCGTATTCCAAAAATCACATAAACTGAATAACTAGTTTTATTTTTATAAAAAATAATTTTAAAAGAAGGTTTGAGTTGTCTCCCATGTTAAGAATGGGTATTTTAAATATTGCACGTTTGAGTTATTTTGAATTATTTCCCTTGTTTACAAAATGGTGTTATGAGGTCGTCTACTCATTTGACCACAAAATTTGATTTTCTTATTTAAAAATAAAACTACTTGATCGATTTACATGATTTTTGGTGAACAATATTTTCCTTCCATAATAGGTATGTACAGCATACAGACTTTTCTTCATTTTGTTTTTGATATAGGGCAAATTCTGGACAAGCACTCTCTTATTTTTTACACTAAAAGTTGAAATGAAATTATCAATTAAAATACGATGACCAGAGAAGTACGGAAGATGGTTATGATGAAGTGGATGATGACATGGACTGATAACCTGAGGGTGCAAAGTTCAAATCTAGTCGGCTCCACAGAAACACTTCTACTTATAAATATAAGCAAGTCACATGGTCCCACCAGTAAGCAATTGATTTTAGAAATAATCGAGAAAACTAATAACAACAACATAACTGAGTCGATCAAAAAAAAAAAAAAAAAAAACTGTGCTTTTGCAGTTTACGAACCATGCTGTAATAAATTTTTAAACTCATTGTTAACAGAAGGAGAAAGTTTTGTTAACTAACAATCTAATAAACTAAAGATATGGTAAAAATTGAATTAAACTTGAAAAATTAAAAAAAAAAAAAAAATTAGCTTAGTCCGTACCAAAAAGTTATACCCTATTGATTCATACAAATTTGCTTTTAAAGAAAGGCATTATAAAATTCAAGTAAAAATACAAGTTTTTAAATCGAGGGATCTTAGATATGATCAGATGTAGTAATCATATTCGCAGACAAAAAACAAATGAACTTAATTTTTTGCATATATTCCTGAATTTATAGTATCAAAAAAAAAATTTTTTTTTAATGGTTGGTCAATATAATGGTGGTAGACAATTGCACAAATATGTGACATACACACACACACACACACACATATATATATTATTTGGCATAAAAGTTTATACAAATATTTTTTGCTCTGCATTTGCAAATGTGGGTGCTTGCCAGAATTCCCTCAGGATTAGATTGCTAAAAGCAATGAAAATTTTATTAACTGTTCCATTGGTGGAAACTTTTGGGAGGTCACAATGTAGAATAAACCCATTTTTATTAAGGGTCTTATCCAGAATTCTATTATAAAAAAAATAATAAATAAAAAAATAAATAAATCTGTATGATGTACGTACCCGTGACGACACAAAAATATATACCAAAAAAAAAAAAGAACACATAAATTGATGAAGTAGTTATACATTTTAAAATAAAAAAAAAAATAGAATTTCATGAGTATCCGAGGAGTTATTGTTTTGCCCGCCATTTTTAATAAAAAAAAAATTTTTTTAAATGGCAAAAAGCAAGGGTGATAACTCAACAATAATTCATATTTACTAGATGAATTCCCATTTTAATTACACGTTTAAAAATGATTTTCTTTATAAAAATAAAACTACTTAATCAATTTATGTGATTTTTGGAATATGATTTTCGTTTTGTCACAAGTATGTACATCATAGAGTTTTTTCTTTGTATTTATTCTTTAATATAGGGAGAATTCTGGACAAGAGTTCAAACATGTTTAGTTTTAGCTGGAAACCAGCTGAACCTTTTCAGGTCACTACTCAATATTAATGGAAAAAAAAAAAAAATAAAACCCTGAGACATGTCTGCAAATTTGTATAAATATTTTTTATACCAAATAAATAGATCTCTATTACTGAACACTTACTGAACATAGTAAGAATCCACTAGATTATTATGTGGTGGACATAAACTTACCAGGATTATTATGTATATGATAGCTAGAGACAACAAATAAACAATAATGACAGGCAACAAAAACAATAACTACCACAACAGATGAGATTTGCATGCCACTGATATATAAGAATAATAATAATTTTTACATCATTTGAAACAAGGAAAACAAAACATTCATCTCTCCAAGTTAAAAATTTAATTATAAAAAAAAAAAAATCTTTTTGATAATCTATTAAAATGGAGTATAAGGACAGTGTTATCATCAGAATCGTCTAAGCAGTTTATGGAATATGTGAGATGGTACCCAATCATTTTTTTTTACGCACAACTGCTGGCCAAATTTTTTCAATTTTTTCAATGAAAAATTTATTTCTGCCCGTACTAAGTTAGTTTAATAAAAGATTAATTAAAAAAATAAAAACAGTAATCTAGAATAATTATTGGAACAATTTTTTTTATCCAACTTTTAGAAAAAAAAAAAAAAAAAAAATCATTGTACGGTAAGTTTCATGAATAAATATTTACGTTTTTAATAATTATTAGCAAACACAAATTTTTTTGATTTTTTAAAAATTTATGATTTTTTTTTTATTCAAATCAAGGTAAATATTTAAATTTCTTTTTTTATATAATAAACCAATAACAAACAAATGTTTATGATTTTCTGCATTAGATTTTAAACTCTTAGCGTTTCAGCACTTTTCAGCATTTTATGTAAATCGCCCAGACGATTCTAACAATAGCATGGTCGGTACTTGTATACATTCGTAATCTTTTATACTAACACATTTCAGGTGAAAAGATTATGTACTTACAAATCATGGCAAAATTAGTATAAATTACGAAGAAAAAAAAATGATTCAGTCGAGATGTGATAGAAGTATTTTAAATAAAAAAACAACCACAATTATATTCCCAGATAGAGTATTTAAAGCTGGCAGGCCCTTAATTTAAAGAGTTAACTCCCTTGTTTTCCAAATTGAATTGGTTGCACAACTCTTTCACATTACCATACAATAAAACTGGATAAAATATTTTTTAATTGTAATTATCTTTCTACTGGATCATTTTTCTTAATTTTTGGAATTTATACTAATTTCATCATGACACGTAAATACATAATGTTTTCACCTGAAATGCATTAATTTAAAAGATCAATGTAAACAAACACCACACAGTCCTTATACTGCATAAGTACCAACAAAATTAAATGAAATTCATATGCTTGTGCATTTTTAACCTTGATAATTACATTAAATTTTTACTTTTTTTAAATATTAATTAAATATTTATTAAAAATCAAAAAGAAATAACATAAAATAAAACTAAATTTTTAAAAATTCTATTAATTTCATAGTTAACCAGAATGCATTTCGGTTTCTTATCTATAGTCAAATAAAAATGTCCCCTCTCTCTTCACTTGCACACCAGATATATAGCACATAGCCACACCCCACCTCTCACTGCATTAGTCATGTGAATATCGACAGGGTGTCCAAAAAAAATCACTCAAAAATAAAGATACAAATTTAAAGAAAACTCTTCGGTGACTTTTTGGACACTCTTATGAACCTACCAATATGCTTAAATATGGTATTTTAATTCATGCAGATTAAGTATTTATTGTTATAGAGACATTTTCTATCAATTATTATATTGAACCTAATATGAGATCAAAACAATATATATAAAGTGAAAATGTCTGTCTGTGTGTGTCTGTACATTTCTCTACCAAATAACTGTAAATTCTCGGTCTAGAGACTCGAGATTTGATACAAGGAGTATTGAGATTTGGGAAAATCTTTTTAATCGGTTTTTGGCCAGAAATTTGGCTGTTAAGGGGTCAAAGTTCAACGATTTGACCTTTGAAAACTCTACCAAACTCCTCCGCCAATTTTGGGTTTAAACACTTGAAATTTTAAATGTAGTTTACTTGGACATGGATCAAACTTTATAATTCAATTTGAGCCCCAAAATTTTGCCCGTGGTCTCTACTAAATTACTCAGCTAATTTCTGGTTTAAACATTTGAAATTTTACATAAAGGGTATTCAGACATGGGGCAAGCTTTGTAATCAGTTTGGGTCGAAAATTTGAGCTACCAAGGGGTCAGTGTTCAAAAGATTTGACCTTTGCGGTGTCTAACAAACTACTCAGCCAATTTGGGGTCTAAACATTTGAAATTTATAAATAACGGTTATTCAGACATGCAGCAAGCATTTTAATAAGTTTTGGGGCGAAAATTTGGCTGCCAAAAGGTTAAAGTTGAAAGAGTTGACTGTTGCAGATTTTACCAAATTTCTCCACCAATTTTTGGTCTAAAGACTTGAAATTTTAGATGTAGGTAACTTGGACATAGGTAAAACTTTGTATTTTGATTTGAGATCAAAATAATAAAATATTAAGGGGGTTAAAATTAGGGTCAAAGTTTTAAAACATTGACTTCTGCGGTCTCTACGAAATTACTCAGACAAATTTTGGTCTAAACATTTGAAATCTTACATAAAGTGAATTCACACGTAGGGCAAGTTATGAACAGTATATAGGGCCTGAGCAAAGCCGGGCTGAACTGCTAGTATATACATATATATATATATATATATGACTTGGGTGCAATTAGCTAGAATCGAAACCAAAACATACAATTCTCCACTCTCATTCCTTAGCCTCTGAGCCACGTCTATATATATATATATATATATATATATATATATATATATATATATATAAATTCACCTACCATCCCTTTTTTTTTTTTAAAAGATGGAATCGCTCAATAGTGAAAGACAATATTCTAGCAAGCAAAGCCCGACGGTCCACAGAGTTTTATAATTATATAGGTATATGTTTATCAAATTGTTGAAATCAAAAAATATTTTTCAATAATGTTCTTTTATTTCAATCAATCGCTTCAAAATACAAACACTAAATAACAAAAAGAGTTTAGCCTTTTTATTGGTTCTGGTAGCACCACGCAAAAAATTAGGGAAGATGCTAAATGACTATTACCAACCGATTAAGACTAGGAACACTGCGGAAATGAATACGAGTGTTTAATCATTTGGAAATGATCAAGTTATCATTTTATTATAACTATGTGATTTGATTAGTAATTCTATGACCAAGGTAGACTGGGAGTATGGTATCATGACCACAGAACATAAACTATATTATCGCTACTACACAAAAATGAAGAGGATAATGCTTGGGTGGATGATCTCATGAATAGGGCTATGACAACAGCATATTCTTTTCGTTGTTTTAACTCTCGAGTATATATCCGACACAGACAATTAATCAACCGAGGATCACATCATTCTGCATAAAAATATAAGATATCAATGGATATATACCTGAGAATCAAAACAAGGAAAAGAATATGCTGTTGTCATAGCCCTACTCATAACAGCAAAAAAAACTTTCAAAAAGAAACCAACACAGAGGTTAACTTGAATTGTAAGTGAACTTATTTGTCTCTCTCCCATGGCAGGAAGATGTGAAACAAGGGTTATAAAGTGGGATTGATGAACCATTAACTCCTGAGAAATACTCTCGTTTGCAAAAAAAATCCCTGGGAAACCCTGTCAGCATTCCCCAATAAGGGTACCTCAGGGGATGTTAGTGAATAAAAAAAAAAATCAATGTAAATTAGCACGAGATTTAGATTTATTTAGATTTAGATTTAATTAAATAAAAAAAAAAATTTTTTAAATCGATTTGGGAATATTAAGTAGAAAGATTCTAGAGTGAATGTGGTATTATGGTGATTAAAGATTCTCACCAGGAAAATGATAGACATATATATAAGGTAAAATGACAAGGATGACCATAGCCCCCACCCCCACCTCAATACTTTGGAATAGCCTAGTGCCTAAATTTATTTTTGTATTTTTCAGAAATAAATAATTTTTTCAATGTGAATTACCAATAAACAACTAGTTATGATGGATCTAATTTTTACCAGTGCCATATAAATAATGCTTCGATATAAACAAATTTTTATTGCCATATAAAAATGCTGTAAGTTTGAAAAAAAAAAAAAGAAAAAAAAAAGACTCCCAGCCAACTAATTAAATCTAAACCTTCAACCTCTATAATGTTAGCATAATTTTACAACTACATTAGTGTAGTAGATAAAGTACCTGATAAATTTCAGTTGTAATGTTGCACTCTTCTGGAGGTTGAAGGTTCAATCCTCAGTGCAGGCAACACACAAAAGCACAATTGCAATTTACTTAGGACTTTTACCCAGTCATGGCTGATGGAATGAGGACATGCTACCTACACGGATTAAAGAAAGAGTTCTGTTCAATATTTCGTGCTAATTCCCCAGGTTGGGCAGAAATAGTTTCAGTGTTCAACCAGATGCACATGAAGAAGGTCAGAGGTTACATCGATCAAAACGTTGTGAAAATAACACTCAAGATGAGAACAGTGATTCAAAGAATCTAAATTATACTAAGGTCTTTGTGAATCAATATAGAAAATTAAAAATCTTTTCACTTTTAAAACAAAAAAAAAAAAAGAAAAAGAAAAAGAAAAGAAGAAGAAATCATTGCCGGGATTCAAACCGGCAAAACTAACCAAGCGATCCCTTTTGGCCTTCGGGCCAAGATCAAAATGTAATATCTTATTCAGATGCTGCACTTCAATTTTTTTCTTCTCTGTCAGTAGAGGAGAAATCCTTCACGACTGAGGCAATTTTTAATTTTTGTTCTTTGTTAAAAAAATATCCCTGGTGTCTAACTGTCCCGTGGGGAGGCATTGTAAATAGGAACACTAGCGTTCACCAATAACAAACTCTAAAATAGGGCAGGAATTTTTATCATGTCATTTCGGTCTTCCACTTATTAATTTTGTTTTTAGGGGATGATTTTTTTGTTGGTTGTTTTTTTTTTCGCACCTTTGCATTATTGAAATCGTTTACAAATTATTCGAGCGCGAATGCCAAAAAAAAACAATGTTCATCTTACAAGTGAATTTATTTGGAAACAAACATTAACTTACGAGCTTCTTCATAGCTTTAGTTTTAAGAACGAGGTGACAACTATATACGGTTATCATCAGGTTGACATACTCGTTCCTATAAAATAAAGCAACAGGTGTGTCAACTATGGCACAGAGTTGAAAGTACTTGGTAAAATTAAGTTGTAATGTTAGATTCTTCTGGAGGTTGAAGGTTCAATTCTCAAATACAATGGTGAAGACTAGATGAGGATTGATGATTTGCATTCTTTGGACTAATGTTCTAATCTTGGTTATTTTCGTAACGTTTCGGTTGATGTAAAATCTCTGACCATCTTCAGGTGTATCTTGTCAAACTCAAGACTCTTTCTGTTGAACTTGGGAATCTACACGGAATTTCAAACTCTTCCGGAGGTTGATAGTTCCATCCTCAGTGCAGGTAACTCTCAAAATATAATTGAGAATTATTAAAGAATTCTACTCGGGTATAATCACGTTGACGCAACGGTTCTCATCAGATCACCTAAGTTAAGCAATGTTGAACCTGGTTAGTACCAGATGGGTGACCATTTGGGAATTCTAGGTGCTGTATGTGCTCTCCCCTTATTTCAGAATTTGTTTCTAGTCGTCCTGTACACGCACTTCACTTGCCAAGGTTGACTTAGGAGAGGTGTGGTTGGATATTGCACACCTGCCACAAAAATTTCACATGCAGGCACTAGTGATGGGACGATTCCAATATTTTTCCTGATTCCGTGCTAAATTACAGATTCCGTGCTAAATTACCAATTCCAACTGTTTATAAATCTCTAATTATTTAACTATAGAGTTGTTATTTTTCCCAGATTTTCGTAAAAACGCATGTTAAATATGCAGACATTTTCCTAAACGTCAAAATATTTGTGGAGGATTATCTATCGATTTTAGCTTTACTGGTATTTTAAAATCAATGAATATTTATTTTCTTATTACCAGCAATGGAAGATTTTACTTTAAACAAAATCAAATAAAAAAAAAAAAAAGACAAAAGAATCATTCTGGCATTGGAAAATAAGAATCATTTTTTCCGATTCCGATACCCCCAAATCTTCTGATTTTTTTTTTTGATTCCTGATTAATCGTCCCAACACTAGCAGGCACCCCTTTGTGGGTATCCATAGTCTGTCAAAGACTGAAGGAGCTGTTTACTCAGATATGACTGACAAGAACAAGAGCATGCTACTCCCGTGGATTAAATAAAGGGTTCCATTTGAAATTATGTGCAGATTCACAAATTCAAAGATTCCTGAAGAAGACATTACATGAACTGAGTGTTATTTTCACGTTTCAAAAGAACAAAGCATCCAAATTTAATTTTTATATTTATCATCTTCATATTACCACAAAAACAACCAAAGAAACACTTAAAGAACGGCTGTTTTGATAGGCTTTATCAAAAATGTCCATGTTCTACTTTAAAATTAATATCTTCTGGATCATGGCTGACAAAACAAGGACAATCTATCTCTGTGGATTAAATTAAGGGATCAATTCGAAATCCTTTATAAGTGCCAGAGTTCAATATAAGGATTCACAAGTTTGAAAAGAAGCAACTAAAAAAGGCCAGAGGTTACATTGGATGAAACATGAAAATAGCAATCCAAACTAGTCTGAATAATCCAAATAATTTTTTTTTTTTTTTTTTTTTTTTTTTTGACACCTGAAAATAAAGTATTTTTATGGAGTAAATAAACATCGAGCTCCTTTTAAATAATTTGTCCTTTCGAGTCTTTGATTGTCGGAGCAACATTAGACTTTAAGTATCACTGAACATAATAGTAAAATTATGCAATAAAATCCTAATAACCACAAGGGGTTTGGGATGAATTTAACACTTTCCGAGAAAAAAACAAAAAACAAAAAAAAACGCCATATCTTGGCCAATAATTGTGTTGTTGTCATCAACTGTGTGAACAAGTTTGCTGCCAGAAGGTGATATGTATAACAGTAGGACTGTTCTGTGTCACACTTCTGTGTCACACAGTTTGTCTGAAAACTTCTGTAACTTGTTCCTCCTTCCTCCATATTCTCAAAATTCATAGTGTATCACTTATGACTTTTTTGCCAAATACAGCTTACTCCAAGAAGCCTCTAGAGTCTCCATCATGACTTGAACCTGGAACATCTGACCTTCACTGTGTACTTTGAAATGCCTGAATACTAGTTTGACAACTTATCGTTGCTATTACAAACAGAATGGTTTGTATCTTTCTCAACCGAACTCCATACATAATAGTTCATGAGATTGAAAACAAACGAGTTGGGAATCCAGATGTTGACACTGGAGAAGTTCTAAAAATTCTCAGACATCCATTTTTAGTTTTTTTTAGGTATGACATGCTGACAATTCTTGCTGGTACATATATGATCTTTCCGTAGCCATCCACTCCAACCAATGCTTGACAACAATTATCTGAATTGAGTCAGAGTAACTTTTCGAAGATGTAAGGCAGCATGATGTAGCTTTCATTGAAAACACACGCTTGATAATCACCATTCGAGGGAATTTAGTCTTTAAAATGCCTCTAACATGGCCTCCAGGCAAAACCTGAACCATGCAGTGTCCTTCAAAAGACAGTTGAACAGCAGCTTGATCCTGTCAATCAGCTGGCCCTAGTCTCACAGGCAATATGGTTCACATCTTTCTCCAAAGTGCTCCACACAAAATAATCCATAGAGTTGCAAGTAGGTGAATTGGAGGGCTTAAGTCAATCGTAATGTTATTTGCTTGCTGGATTTGGGGTCTGTATCCAGAGTAAAAGCTGAGTGAAGAGCCCCAACCCCGGTGAGATCAGATAAAGAATCATCGCAGCATTGATCATAAAGAAAGCAAGACAAGGCTAGTATGACGGAGAGAGCAAGTCATAGAAGTTTTCCGACAAACTGTGTTTTCACGGAAGTGTGACACAGAATTGAATCCTGCTGCTACACATATCGACTTCTTGCAGCAAACTTATTCACCCAGTTCACAACAACACAATCTGTGTCTCTTTTTGAAGATGTGGGGTAGCATGTCATGGTCTTCACAGAAACATGCTTGAAGATCATCACACACAGTTTGAGAGAATCTGATCTTGATTATGTGAGAGCATGTGCGCCCTCCCGACAATCACTGACCACACACACACACACACTTTGTGCCATGATCTTCTCTTTCATCTTCCATTCTCATTCTGGCAGTGTTGCCATCTCTCACACATTGGCAACCGCTGAAAGCAATCACTAGTTTACAATTATAAAAATAAATAAACTCAAAAGAAACAAGAGACTCCAACATATGGTGTGTGTGTGTGTATGTGTGTGTGTGTGTGCGCGCGTGTGTGATACATCGTTAATCCTCTAAACGATACCGTTCACATTTAAGCCATCTGCCGAGGGCATGTTCATCAGTTGGTTGATCAATTCATCTTCCCATCTGCCCCAAACAACAACCTGCTGTCAGCGGTCACAAACAGAACACAATCATCAACTACTGCAAAACTTCCTCTTACTCCTAAACTCAAAATATATTGACTTCTATGTCCGGTTCTTTGTCCCAATCACACTTTGAGTAACCATCCTATTTCAGATGGTATTTGCGTGCCTTAGTTAACCCTCTTCTCTATCTCATCGTCTTTCTACTAATATCACTTTCTAAACTTTTGTTCTAATTAACTATTTTTTTTTTTAAATCACTTCCTAACACTTTGGGGTGATGGGGTTGACGGCCATAGTATCACAATCACACACTGCAAGCTAGCCACTTGTTATTCTGCATATTGTACGATTGATCCTAGCAGGAATTCTGCAAGTTTTAAAAACCTGAGGATTCTCAGCTGGATTGAGCATTTGATCAAGCTTAATTGGTTTCAAAGGTGTCTTTGTCTTTAAAAATGATGCAAAATGTTAACGGAAAAGATTTTCAGTGCAACATCAGATTTACTACATGATAATTGTCACATATACAGCAATCAACATTGTTGTAGGACAGGAAAAAAATGGGGTATTTCTACAAAATAAATGCAATTGTTCAAATTTTCCTGACAGTTAAATGCCTAACTTTGCTGAAATGCTGAGCAGATAAAATTGCAACAGCTAAAATGATTTAAAACATTTGCTATTATTAGTGCATTTAAAAAAAAAAAATATATAAGAAAAAAAAAAAAATGTTTGCTTGGTGTTTCTTATTCAAAAAATAAATATTTATTCATGAAACTTAACTTACAATTAGTGTTTTTTTAATTTTTTTTATTGAAATTCTAATTTTCTTAAAGTTTTGTAAAAAAAATTATCTGATTGTATTCCTTTGTAACAAGGAATATCATTTTCATTTTTTTAATTTTTCGCTGAATTGGCGTTGTAATAAAAAAATATTTTTATTGAAAAAAAATATCACAAAACTTTCATTTGGCACATTCTGACATTTTATGTAAACTGCCGAGAAAATTCTGACAATAGCGTGGTCCTTATTTTGCATAAGTACCGAGAATCAAGTTACTTCAGTTGTGAGGGATTTAGTTGTAAAGTATTTAATATAATCATGTAACCATGAGATGAGGATAGAATTTTTATATTTCTGTGGGAAGCCCATTCTTACCAGATGATCTGTTGCTCTTCAGCCTAATATACACCGTATAACTGCCGTAGTCAAAACAAATCTGGATGGAAAACTCCACCACCTCCTCCATTTTAGCATGACAAACATAAGGAAAAGGTTACGAGATTTTACATCACTGAGAGAGAGAGAGAGGTGGGGGGGATGCATTTGTGCAAAACATCTATACAAAGATTCAATATTCTACTTATTTTATTTAGAACTTGAAGTTTGAAAATTATGAGAATTTAAAGACAAAAATAGTTTCATGGGGGTTCAGGTTTGTACAGAGGAGTCCTCATTCCTGAGTAATGTCAGGGATCCCTACTAATCTAAATGAATAAATACAAATTTTTTTTTTTTTCTTCATTATTCACATCAAAACAGGCTACTGTTATTTAAATTAATAATATTTTGAAATACTATAATATTAATATTATTATGCATACAGATTTCAATCTTTAAAAAAATATAAAATAAAAATGTGCAGAAAGTCATGTTAGAAACAAGTTCTATAAAATATCGACTGCTGCCAACTTTTCTTTATGACATTTTAGGGTCATTCACGTGTGCATTTGGAAAATCCTAAAGTAAAGACAAAGACCCAAACATAAATACTTACTCAACTATTGTTTAAACAGTTTATAAATATTTGGTACCATTAATTTGTAATTTTATTTTTCTATTTTCTATTTTTTTTTTTTTATATATAAATGCAAGTTTCTCCAGTATTAACAATAATTAAAATGATTTAATAAAAAAGGATAAATAGTTTCAATATTAACAGTAATTAATTAAAATGAATTAAAAAAAAAAAAAAAAAAAGATAAATAAGTAAAAAAATTTTAATCTGTTGAATAAATATTTTTTTAGAGAGCCATGTTTGAGACACCAGTTCTATAAAATATTCACCTTTTCTTTTCTTGAGGGCATTTTAGGGTTATTCATACTATAATACACAGACAAGAAACCCTAATACAGCTCTACAAATACATAATTAGTATAACTATTGTTTAAACAGTTCATAAATGTATATTTGGTGTCATTAATTTGTAATTTTATTGTCCTATTTTATGATATGAATGCAATAGTTTCTTCAATATTAGCAATAACTAAAATGATTTAATAATAATAATAATAATAATAATAAAAAGGATGATTTATAAATTTTTTTTTCTTAAACCAACATCGCCTGCCATGGAGCATAAGCTTGTTCACGAGTTTTCCCACTATCTAGCAACGTCTACCTTTTCTTTTTTATAGTTTTTTAAATTCAACAATTGTTTTAATCAGATAAAAACATTTCGCACTTGTATTTAAACATTCTTTTGAGGACAGACTTGCTTTTTAAGAAGTTGTCATGATGCAAATTGAGGTCTTCTTTCTTTTAATTACAGTTTTATTCAAAAGGTAAATTTATGTCAAAATTACCAACATGTTAATGTTTATGCATATAAATGTGAAAGTTTTTGTCTTGTGTTTATAAATTGGTGAAATGTTTATTATTCAAAATTATGGTTTCAAGCATTTTTAAGTAGCAAACTTTCCGAGGCAACAAAAAAAAGAAATAAAAGGTTCTTGTCCAGAATTCACCCTTATATTAAAAAAAAAAAAAAATCTGTACGATGTATGTACCTAAGACAATAAAAATATCATATTCCAAAAATCACATAAATTGATCAATCAATCCTTTTTAAGCAATTAATGGGAATTTGTAGATATTACAACATAAGTATGAATTGTTGAGTTATCTCCCTTTAATCTGTTGAACTTTTTTTTTTTTTTTTTTTTAAATGGTGAGCGTGACAATCACTTCTCAGTTATAACATAAAATGTGATTTTCTTATAGAACAAAAAAGAACTTTTTTTGGTACTTCTACACTATTGGGACGAAATTTCGGAAATTGTAATATTGAATTTCACATGAAAACAACTGTATCTACATATTACCCTTATTGTTAGGATGATTATATCCAAAAATTATGAAAATCGATAAGGTGGAAAACTTTTTATGAAAGGAATAGAATTTAAAGAACATGATCATGTATACTTATGTAACACACAGGAGAGTTAAAGGGAGGCAATTAACAATTGCAAAAAACTTGTATATATGTTATTTTTACGTTATGTAATTTTTAGGCTAACAGTTATTTTTATATTAAGCAATTATGAAAAAAATCTTAAATGAAAACCAGACTCAGAAACACTGCATATATGTTTATTTTGTTATTTGTTTTGGGTTCGTCACATTAAAAATTTAGAGTTACTTCTCTTGCTTATGGCTTCGTTTTTTTTTTTTTATAAAAACAACATGGCAGCAATTTTTCACCTGCTAACACGATTAAAGCTGTTTTTTTTAATAATTCAGTAAAATTCAGGTAATTTCGACTGCATAATTTGTAAGCTACCATTGTAACTTATTAGAATTGACAAAAAATCAGTTGCAACCATTGTTTTTTATCTGAAAACTCCATTTATCGATTACAAAATCTCATCCCAATTCTGTAGAAGCACCCCCCCTTTTTTTTTAAATATATATATACTTTTTTTATAGTGAAAATTTGAACAAGAACCCTAATGGTGCTTATTCAAATTCGCACTTACAACGATATACAAAAATGAACAAAAACTTATAGTGTATCTACTTGTCATGAATGAAGATTGCATATTCCAAAAATCACAAAATTTGATCAAGTAGTTTTTATTTTTATTTAGGAAAAACAAATTTGCTATTTTTTTTTTTACCGATAAGCGACACCCGAAGCCATGTTTTTCTAAAGAACGTAAGGGGAGGTAATCAGTGATTATTTTGACAGTTTCCACGTGCATTAGGGTTGTCTACCCTTGTCCATTGACTCATTGATTTCATTTTTTTCATCCTCATGGAAACAGAATAAAATTTGATTTTGTTGAATAAAATAAAACTACTTGATTAAATTACATGATTTTTGGAATTTTTCATCTTCTACCCATGATTGGTACATACATCATACAGGTATTTCTGTATTTTATTTAAATGCCGCCATAAGTGCCAATCTGAACAAGCACCACCGTGATAAATAAAAATGAATTCATTCTACAGAGTGACCTAAAAGAAAAAAAAAAAAAATTGTAATTATTACTAACCATTAGTAAATATTGATTACTTAGAAAATCGAAATTATAATTTTCACATTTCTATTTTATCAGCAAGGTCACCCAGCATTGCCTGGGGCAAAAGTATAACACCTTCCCCCCTCTTTCTCTTCCCCACCTCCTCTTTATTCTTCGTCCAGCTCATTTCTCTCTATGTACATACATACCAAACTCGAGCCAACAAGAGAAATAACTAAAAAAAAAAAAAAAAAAGAAAAAAAAAAAAAAGATATCAGAGTTACTTCCCTTTAGATAACATTAATCCTGCGTTAGTCACATGGGGTGTTTTTCATCTCAATTTTGCTTAAATGCTCATAATTCCTAGTTAGCAATTTCTTTCTTTCTTTTTTTTCCTCCCAGTACTCTCTTGACTCAGTGAGGGTACAGCACACAGTTGTAGCTTAGTTTTCCTTGGAGGTAGACGTCGCTTTGTCCTTCTGGAGTGTCCAGTCACCTCAGCTGACTAACATAGATATGATTTTATGATTTCTATATTTTTGTATTTTTCCAGTGGGAAATAAAATTTGTAGATATAAGCATATATTATCTACTATTAAGCTACTCTGTAATATTTATTATGGAATTAATGTTTTGGTATTTTCTTTATCATAAACTTTGATAGGATTTTTTTTTTTTTTTTTTTTTTTTTTTTTTTAGAATTTTTTACTCTTTCAGTCTTGTAACTATGCGCTTAGCTAATATAATATCGTAATTTTTCCTTATTTTTATAATTTATTTTATTGTATTACTTTATATTAATATCAACAGTACACAAGAGATTCAAACTGTTCAACAGGACTGTAGATATATTCTGAACCAGCAGGATAACTATATTTTACAAAATAATAACATTATAAACCTTGTTGTATAAGGATATTATAAACACCCCTGGGACTAAACATGTTTTGAATACCCAGGTGACTAATGCAGAGTTAAAAATCACGTTCACTTCTTAATAACATTAAATGATTTCAACGGTTATTTCACTCCCAAAAAAATGAATCTTTTTGTGCTAAATTTGAGATGTTTTGGGGGGGTTATGCCGATTTAAAAATGATCAACTTTGCAAGTTTTAGCGAGACATACCAACATACACACAGACATTTGCCCTTTATATGATAGATTTACTTATATTTTAAAGCTACATTAAAAACGAAGTGTGACACAAAAAATATTTTAGCAGAAAAAAAAATTACTTTAAGCGAAAGAAAAATAGTTTTAGCAAAAAAAAATAAATAAATAAAAAGGTGGGAGGAGGAACAAATTTACAATTACAAGTAAAATAGACAAATATAGGGAAGGGATACGAATAAAATTCTAATAACCAGACATCAACTAACATTCAATAATTTTAATTCTATATCTAACATTAAAAAAAAAATAATAATAAACACACGTTACTCATGTCTAAACATTTTTTTTCGGATATTTCTACGTGAAAAATAGTGCCCAAAAATGCAGAAGGGTTTATCAAATAACAAAGAAAGGTGTAATTCGAAAATGTGACAAATCTATTTTTAAAAGAAAAGACAAAAAAAAAAAAAAATGGATAAGGATGGGAAGTATAAAATTGGTGGGGACGGGAGAAATTTACAAAGACAATATTAAAAGAAATCAATCAAGGTGAATATAATAAAAATTATAAAAATAAATTGACTTTTTTTTTTTTTAAATTGCGAATACTTACCAGCATCGTTCTTAGAATCATCAATATCGGGTTGGCTGCTATCCTGGTCCTTTGACGTCTGTTTTTCAATAGCTATCGAGTTACGAGAACTGTGGTGGACAGGCGGTGTTAGGGCCGTGTTTTGCATGTGGTTCATGACGGACATCTCGATGTATTCTTCCTTGTCACTAAAAACAAAACAATAGAAATAAAATAAAGAGTGAAATATGTTTAAACTAGCAGGGCTATCTGGTGTTGCCTGGGATCATAATTTCCGTAAAATAAAAAAAATAAAAAAATCAGAAAACTGCAAAAGTTTTTGCAGACTTAAAATTACATCTTAAAAACGAAAAACGGTTAAATTCACCTTCTGCATCCTTATGTTTACAAAGCCATTTAGCGGAAGTGACGTCAGACAAATTTTTAGCTACGGATGACCAAAACTGTATAGAATGTACCATTTTTTTTTAAGCAAATATAAAAATAAAAGTTTTATTCAAACAGTCTTTATTTGAACTTTTATAAGAAAATTATAATCCTTCTAATGAAAATATGTTTATGAACTGTTTTTTTTTTAAATATTTATTAACAGTTTTTTTGTTTTATTTAATTTTTTTTTTTTTTTTTAAAGATTTTGTTTAAAAAATATTTATGAACTGTTTTTTTTTTTTTCCCCCCAATAGATTTTTAATCTGCCAGGATTCCTCTACAGGCATTTACCATAAATGCTTTGCTTTTTTTTTTTTTTTTTCAAATATTTTGTGTTTGGAAAAAAAATCTTGTTTATTACTTATTTGTCGTGTTATTTGACCAAGAAGAAATTGAAGTTTTTTTTTTTTTTTATTTTATTTATTTCATTTTCAGTGAATTTTATTCAAATAGAAGAATTGCCACTTTTATTTTAGTAAGAAAGATAATGAAATAGTAATTCGTTCTTACTAAAATAATAACAGGGGAAATACATCTTTTCTGGTAAAAATAAAGTTTGTTTCACTTTGTTTTTGAGTTTCCGATTCGATTTTTAAGTTTGATGGATGCGGACAAATTTTTTTAGCTGTGATTTGGCCAGGGTATTCCGATATCGATGTTTACCTAATTTTTGTAATTTATTATTTATAAAAATTACCAACACCTGACGTTTGGAAAACAGTTCATAAACATATTATGGAAAAAAAACAGTCCATAAATAATTTAAAAAAAAACAAAAAAAAAAAAACAGTACATGAATAAAAAAAAAAAAAAACAGTTCATAAACATTATGATTGTCTTATAAAAGTTCAAATAGAGACTGTTTAAATAAAACTTCTATTTTTATATTTGCATTTAAAAAAAAAAAAAAAAGGTAGATTCTATAGTTTTTGCCATCCGTAGCTAAAAATTTGTCTGACTTACTTCTGCCAAATGGCTTTGTAAACACGGAGAGGCGGAACGTAAACTTCACCCAAAAAACATTTTCTTGATAATCTTTATTCATAATCATAATGAACTTTGCTCTCTATAATTCCATTTGCCAACGAGTTTATAAAATTTTTTAGATTTTAATGTGAAATATAAATCTAACTCATGTTTGATTCTCTTTCATATAATTCTAACCTTAGGCCATCCAGATTGTTTTGTAATATTCAAAACTAGTGATAATCCGAGGGAGCTAGTTCAAAATATGCAGGAGGAGGCAAGATTTTCTATGCAAATTCTCTACACAGTTGTGCTGTGTAAGGACGAGCATTATTATGGAAGATGACTCCCGTTCTATCGGCTAAAAGGTTTTTTTCAGGTGAACATGGGTGTGAATACTGTGTGTAAATATCTCCACTGGAAAATCTGTAAAAAAACTTGAATATCCAATGCAGAAGCAAGTCTTGGGAATATGTTTACCAGAAAGAACAGTTGGAAATAAGTCATACACCATCCACTGTGACCATAAAATTCCTACAGCTCCATACCTAGAAAATGGGGCTATTAAGCCTGACAGAGATATGGGACAAGAGGGAGAAAGTAGCAACCCTAGTTGAAGTAATCGTCCCTAATGATGCTGGCCTTAACAGAGCTGAGAGAGAGAAAATGACAAAATACTAACGACTTATATACGACATGAAAAAAAAACTTGAATCTTAAGACAGTATCAATCATACCAGTCATTATAGGAGCAACCAGAATTTCAAAAACTACCTGGCAAATATACCTGGTGAACCAAGTGCGAGAGAAATACAAACAATTGCACATAAAGAGACGGTTAGAATCTTAAAAAAAATCTCTCGGTTGGAGTAACTAAACAAATGGGAGAATGTTTGGCATCCAGTAGAATGCCCCATTTCCAGCAAAAACAAAGTGATAAGAAAATTAAAACAAAAGTGGAAAAATATGAATCAGGTTTTAATAGTCTGAAAGAAAAAGGTATAAATTAATCATGGTGATGTTTAAGTAATTACAACATGTTTAAGTAACAACAATATGTTTAAGTAATAACAATATGTTTGCCAAGGACGCTGGGAAAATGGTGGGATCCTTCTACCACTCCAGAAGATATCTCACTACTAATACAATTCTCTATCTGTATAAAAGTCAAGTATGTCCAAGGATGGAGTACTGCGGCCACATCTGGGTAGGAGCTGCTAAAAACAGCCTATCCTGCCTTGACAGAGTACAAAATAGACTTTGTGGTTTAGTGGGGGATGCCCTTTTCTCTTCCCTGCAACCTCTCTCCCACAGAAGAGACGTTGCAAGCCTTTCTTTGTTTTATCGTTATTTCCATGGCAGGTGCTCGTCTGAGCTCCAATACCTCGTCCCCCCTCGCCAATCTTTCACGAGAAACACCCATCTGGCTGAAACTACTGTCAATAATTTTCCCTGCTCTTTATCTGTACCTAAATCCAAATGTAGATTCCATGAGCAAAGCTTCTTTCTTAGAACTGCACGCCAGTGGAACTCTCTTCCGCTTGCCTGTTTCCCACCTGACTACAACTTGGACGTCTTCAAGTCCAACATAAACAAACTCTTGACAAACCTCCCCCTTAAGTAAAGCACTCTATCAAAACCTCCAATACTAATGATTACTACAATACTATCTCATTGATTACTGTACATGCAATAACCCTTATCTCTGAGTGGCCTTCGGGCCTTGATAAGTGGTGACCCCCCTCCCATGTAAAAAAAAAAAAAATAACAATATGTTTAAGTAACAACAATATATTTAAGTAATAACAATTTGCATGAAATAAATTGCAACATTTTTAAAATTCCTCTTTTACAGAGCAGAAAAAAACTTTTGAAACAGCCAGATAAATGCAAATAAATCTGCTTAACATTGTAATTTGAAGTGTCTATGATCATTTCGGGACAAAAGCAAAGTAAAAATAATTATGCCTTGGGTGAGGCTTGAACTCACAAACTGTTCTCTAAGTACTATGAGCTGACTGACCCACAATGCTGGGTATAAAATTTTGATGTAATTAAATACATAAACCAAAATTGTTTTTTTTTTTTTTTTTTTTTTTTTTTTTTTTTTTTTTTTTAATTTTTTACCCCCTCCTCTATGGCTTAAAAAAAAACAAAAACAAAAAAACGGAACACTCTTTTAACCCCTGGTGAATATCAAAGAAATTATCTGCTCTGCAATGAATACCTAGTTTTTATTTTTATTTATTTATTTTTTTTAATTTTTACTCCCTCCTCTATTGCTTAAAAAAAAACAAACAAAAAAAAACAAAACAAAAACAAAAAAAACAAAAACAAAAAAAACAAAAACAAAAAAAAAACGGAGCACTCTTTTAACCCCTGGTGAATATCAAAGAAATTATCTGCTCTGCAATGAATACCCAGTAAATGGCAGTTTGTTATACAAAACAACGAATGTACATAAAAGATATTTTAATGATTGGGGTTACTTCTTTATTGCTTGTTCTAAAAATGGGTCACTATATTTGAAAGGATGCCAACCATTGGTCTAGTTATCCTTAGCAATGGCAATCAGTAGGAATACACATACCCTTACCGTTTGAGTTATCAACAGATAAATAACAAAGATTTAAAATTAAACGACTTCAAGCTATGAACGAACTTGCATATGTGCAAAAATAATAGAAATATATCGGCAAGTTGAAATGAACAGTTTCACTTTCAACTTGCCGACATATTTCTGTATGCATTATTCATTCAGCCAAACAAAGAGTTTACTTGTTATAAACCGACCTTGGTGTATAATTACTATTTTCTATTAATTTAAGTGTTATGTGACCAGTAGTTTAAGAATTTATACATTAAATATTTTCACACACACACATTTATTTAATCCTGGGATACGGCATTAATCCATTCCGGGGTTAGTGAAATTGGTTCATGGCGGGGCCTAAGCAACATTTTATACAGTACATATTAAAAATTAGTAACAAAATACAGTACAGTATATAATAATTAAGTCTATGACAATATTCTTATTGTTTTGACTCCCGAGTATATATCCGACACACTTACTCAATCGAGAACCATATCACTATCTAAAAACATAAGATTAACTGATATATATTCAGGAGTCAAAATAATGAAAAGAATATTCTCTTGTCATAGCGCTAATAATAATACAGTACAATATATAATATGTATATAATATTTCAAATAACATTATAACACTGTAAAGCCGGGTAAATAGCATGACCAGGGGTCGGAAAAACATTGTATTCTACATCATAACCCGAGAAAAAAAATGCATCCTTGGGCCACCGTATCCTGTATATAGATAATACAAATAATATATTGTTTGAAATTTGATTAATTGAAATTACATCAAGCTTTTATAGGAGTTATGAATAACTATGTTGAGGCCGCCTGACATATTACACCTTACTTTAACAACGAATACTTCGATCGATTAATTAGGGTCACGAAAACAGCCAGTACACTTTAATTCTTAACTACGCTCCATACGTAATAGTCTAAATGATTGCGATACAAACAAGTTCAAAATCATACATGTTATGTGATCCGCAAAAGTTTTTAAAAATATGTCTTCCATTCATTTACCGTTGGTTGCGTAAGCAATGCTCCCTTACCTTTTCTTCATCACACATCTTTTCTCTTTGTGAACAATATTTCAAATTGTCCATTTTGACACAATCGGTTGGTTGTTTTTGTTTTACGGCACATCCACCCGTTTCAGGTTATTTAATGCCAAATCCAGTGATTTTGAAGAAAATTTTTTTTATAGAATATAGTTTGTTTTTTTTTCAAGTCGGTTTCTATTTAACTCATAGTTGGAACCCTAACAGGTACTACCACTCTGGGTCAGAGTGGACCTGGGAGCAATGGCAATTAAGGGGTCGCTCCACACTCCCCAAAACCCACAAGCTGGGGCCTCACCATCGGATACAGTTTAAGGTCATATCCAGGACCGTTTGGCGAGGGAGGACCATAGATCGGAACTCGGACAAACACTTGCCATGAAAATAACGATAAAACAGACAGGATCGCAACGTCTCTTCTGTGAGATGGAGGTTGCAGAAAAGAGAAAAGGACTCCGCCCCCCAGGCTATGAAATCTATTTTGAACTCTGTCAAGGCAGGATAAGGTATTCTTAGCAGCTCCAGCCCAGATGTGACAGCAATACTCCATCCTTGGACGTACCTGGCTCTTATATAGGGAAAGAATTGCATCAGCAGGTAGAAGGATCCCACCATTTTACCAGCGACCTTGGCAACGGATTTGATGTACGTGTTCCATATTATTATATATACATTGTATCTATTATTTATAATTAATGGTTCACATACTGTCAAATTCTATACTATGTTTGCTTAGTAAGTGGTCATCGTTCAGAGTACAGTAGTCCGAAGAAACAAAATACAAATAATCAATGCTCATCTAAAAAATTACGAACCATATCTTTAACATTGCTGACAATGAAAGATGGTTGTTAGAAGGAAGAAGTATGCACAGGAATTCGTCGGTTGATTCCGCTCTAGACCAAATCATCAACCAACTCAAGGTATAAATTCAGATTGTTATTTCATAACAATAAATAGATCCATTGGGATGGCATTGTCACTACAGCCATGCCCCCCCCACACACACACCCAGGGTATTTTAGTCATCAACAGTTATTTAAACAATTTAACAATTCATCCTACTTGTTTTTCTTTGTTCGATGTGACCCAAGTGCACTTTTTTCTTTTTTTTTTCTTGGGGGTCACCACTTATCAAGGCCCCAAGGCCACTCAGGGATAAGGGTTATTGCGTGTACAGTAATCAATGAGATAGTATTGTAGTAATCATTAGTATTGGAGGTTTTGATAGAGGGTCTTACTTAAGGGGGCGGTTTGTCAGGAGTTTGTTTATGTTGGATTTGAAGATGTCCAAGTTGTAGTCAGGTGGGAAACAGGCAAGCGGAAGAGAGTTCCACTGGCGTGCAGTTCTAAGAAAGAAGCTTTGTTCATGGAATCTACGTTTGGATTTAGGCACAGATAAAGAGCGGGGAAAATTATTGACAGTAGTTTCAGCCAGACGGGTGTTTCTCGTGAAAGATTCGCAAGGGGGGACGAGGTATTGGAGCTCAGACGAGCACCGGCTATGGAAATAACGATAAAACAAAGACAGGCTTGCAACGTCTCTTCTGTGGGAGAGAAGTTGCAGGGAAGAGAAAAGGGCATCCCTCACTAAACCATGAAGTCTATTTTGTACTCTGTCAAGGCAGGATAGGCTGTTTTTAGCAGCTCCTGCCCAGATGTGGCAGCAGTACTCCATCCTTGGACGTATTCGGCTTTTATAAAGATAGAGAATTGTATTAGTAGTGAGATATCTTCTGGAGCGATAGAAGGATCCCACCATTTTTCCAGCGTCCCTGGCAACAGATTTATGCATGTACTTCTTGTTAAATGACCTTTCATACAGTGCCTTTACTAAGTTTCCAGACTTTTTTTTCCATGTGGACACTTATTGATAGTACACACATAAAACTTCAGTCCCCTTCGAAGTAATCTCCTCCGGCTGCAATGCACTTATTGTACCGTTCTAACAACTTCTGGAAGGCTCCATGGAAGTCCTTGTGTGAGCGTGTCAATGGACCTTGTCACAGCCTCTTTCATCTTATTAATTGTTTCATAACGACAGTCTCTAAGGTTTACTTTGAGCTTAGGGAATAACCAAAAGTCACAGGAAGCAAAGGCTGGATTATAGGGAGGGTGAGGAACTGTCTGGATGCCCATATTGGTCAAATAGTTTATGACAAGAATGGAGCACCGTTAGGACAAACTTTGCACAAATCTTCCGCATCTTCAGTTTCTCATGAATTATTGTGTGTACAGTTCCCACACTGACATCAAACTGTGCACACTGTCTCTAAATACACACGATGGTCCTTATCCAAGAAATTTTTTATTTGGTCAATCAACTCTGGTGTTCTGACTTTCTTACTCTTTCTACATCTCTTATCCTTTTCAAACTCTCTGCCTTCCTTGAATCTCTTATGCCACTCAAAAATTGTGCTCGATTCATGCAATGTTGTGTACAGTTCCAACATTAACATCAAACTGTGCACTAATTTTCTCTATAGACACACGATGGTCCTTATCCATGAAATTATTTATTTGACCAATAAACTCTGGTGTTCTGATTTCATTACTCCTCCTATTTCATTACTCCTCCTATTTCATTACTCCTCCTATACGTCTCATCATCCCTTAAAGACTTCCTGTCTTCCTTGAATCTCTTATGCCACTCAAAAACTGATGCTCGATTCATGCAAGATGGTCCAAAAGCAGTCTGAAGCATTCCATACGTTTCTATGGCATTTTTTCCAAGTTTTAAACAGAATTTTATTGCATATCGTTCTTCTAAAGTATCCTCATGTCCAGATTGCATTTTTGAAATTCACCAGCTGTGATGACAATCAGGCTTTAGTAGGGTGTATTTCAATTCCTGTTGTAGCTGTTCATTTGAACCTGAAATCAAAATTTGGTCAGTCATTTCATAAGATGTATTTCAATAACATACTGAATTTCGAAGAATCTACGACAATTTTAAATGCCTGAACAAACAAATCTGGAAACTTATTGAAGGCACCGCGTACATCCAACATTATTCTCATCTTTTGGCAGTTGCTCATGTTATCTTGTTTCTTCCTATGTAGGTGGTCCCTGATCTAAGGTGCATTATCTTTTTTTATTATTCAAATGATATTTTGGTACATTTGACAATTATTTTATCTTTTGACAATTGATCCTACTATGTTGTTTCTTGCATCTCTTCTGGTCAAAACGATTTTTCAGTGCACACAGCCTGGATATTTATCACAAGTCTTTTGTGCGAGAAAAATCAAATAACAAAAAAAGCCATTTTTTAAATAATATATTTGAGCGACTTACACTATTGGGTGTAGGTTGCTGAAAATTAAGACGGTATAGAAATGATATTAAGATAAAGTCCGGATGTGGTTTTCTAAGCACTATGAAATGTCCTTGTTTAGCTGTCAAGTGGATAAAAGGAGGACGTTTTTCTTTGTAGGTGCCTGGAAGCTGTTTGAATTCTAATTTTCAAAGCACTTAGAAGTAGTCTCTCAAAGGTCGATTGAAATTAATATGCAATTAATCCAATAATTATTTTATCTTTTGACAACTGATCATGTTTCTCGTATCTTGTTGCCAGTTGTATCTCTTCTTGTTAAAATCATTTTTCAATACACATGGCCTGAATATTTAATATCATTCACAAAAACTGGTGATTACTTACTCGTGTTGGGACAATTAATCAGAATCGGAAAAAAAAAAAAAAAAAAGAAATTTGGAGGAATCAATATAAAAAAATTGGTGCCTATTTTCTGATGCCAAAACGATTCTTTTGTCTTATTTTTATTTGATTTTGTTTAAAGTAAACTCTTCTATTGCTGGTAATAATGATAAAATAATAAATATTTATTGATTTTAAAATACCAGTAAAATTAAAATCTATAGATCATCCTCCAAAAGTGTAAATTTTATGTTTAAGAAAGTGGACAAAAATCAGAGGCCTGCAGTATTAATGCTGGAGTCCCTCATGGGTCAATCCTGGGCCCAACTTCTCTTCCTGATCTACATCAATGACCTCCCTAAACACATACTTAAATCATTTGTTGACATCTATGCTGATGACACGACCATCTACGGCAACACATCAAAGGCTGTAAATGACAAAGTTCTCTCTGATTCTCTCTCCTCTGATCTCGAGCGTGTGGTTCAGTGGGGGAAGACGTGGCTGCTTACCTTTAATGCATCTAAAACCAAACTCCTATCCTTATATCATCAAAGCTCTGATCCCCATCTGGCATCAATTGGGATGGATGGCTCTCGTCAGAGAGGCCCCGTGTTTTGACAAGCTTCTGGGTTTGACCTTTACTCCTGATCTGAAATGGAACACGTACATCAAGTCTGTTGCCAAGGTCGCTGGAAAGATGGTGGGATCCTTCTACCGCTCCAGAAGATATCTCACTACTGATGCAATTCTCTATCTATATAAAAGCCAAGTATGTCCAAGGATGGAGTACTGCTGCCATATCTGGGCAGGAGCTGTTAAAAACAGCCTATCCTGCCTTGACAGAGTACGAAATAGACTTCGTAGCTTAGTGGGGGATGCCCTTTTCTCTACCCTGCAACCTCTCTCCCACAGAAGAAACGTTGCGAGCCTATCCTTGTTTTATCGTTATTTCCATGGCAGGTGCTCGTCTGAACTCCAAACTCTGGTCCCCCCCCCCTCGCCAATCTTTCACGAAAAACACCCGTCTAGCCGAATCCACTGTGAAAAATTTTCCCCACTCTTTATCTGTGCCTAAGTCAAAACGTGGATTCCATGAACAAAGCTTCTTCCTTAGAACTGCACGTCTGTGGAACTCTGTTCCATCTGCCTGCTACCCACCTGACTACAACTTGGATGTGTTCAAGTTCAACGTTAACAAATTCCTAATGAACCGCCCCCTTAAGTAAACACTTCATCAAATCTCCACACTAACGTAATGTACTTGCAATAACCCTTATCCCTGAGTGGCTTCCGGGCCTTGATAAGTGGTGACCACTGTGTAAAAATAAAAAAATCTGCATATTTAACATGTGCTTTTTTTTTTTTTTTTTTTTTTTTTTTTTACAGAATCGAGGAAAATAGCAACTCTTTAATTAAATATTTAAATATTTCTGATGAACCACCCCCTTAAGTAGACACTTTATTAAATCTCCACACTAATGTACTGTATTTGCAATAACCCTTATCCCTGAGTGGCTTCCGGGCCTTGATAAGTAGGGACCACCTTGTAAAAAAAAAAAAAAACGAAAAGATTTATAAAGAATCGGAATCGGGAATTTAGTATGGAATCGGTAATTGTATCGGAGTCTGAGAAAAATACTGGAATCGTCCCATCACTTATTACTTACCTATTTCCACCGTTCTTGTTTTCACTCTTCGCGCTGGAGCGCCTCGAACCAACTTTGCTCTGAGATGCATTCTTCTCGGCAAGTTTATCAAGTGCCTCTTCAAAAACTTCGGAGGTGTCGAACATGTGATGGAGTTTGTAGTTGATAGCTTTGACACTGGCAAATACAACTCCCACCACACCACAATACACCATCCATACAAAAATTGAAGTGGCCACAGTCTGGAAGAAGAAGAAAAAAGAATATAAGTCCATAAGACAATGGAGATTGAATGATATTAAATGTACAGAATCAAATTCTACCCAATTTTTTTTTTTTTTTTTTTTTTTTTTTTTTACACCATTAGTGATTACTACACTACCACCTTACATTCATTAACACTTATCCTTGAGTGACCTTCGAGCCTTGATAAAGGGCGATTCCCAAGAAAAAAAAAAAACAAAAAAAAAACAGTAATATGCTGCAAAGGTTTTTTTGCTTTTTTTTAAATTTTGGAGAATTCAATCTCCAAATATTCAATTTCTTACTAAAATGAATATATTCATTTTTCTTGGCTTTTTAAAAAACATCTTTTACATGTATTTGATGGGGTTGGAGGAAAATTGAAATATATATGTATTTTTTTTTTTTTTTTTTTTTTTGTACAATTCTTAAAAAATTCCTCAGGAGTTTAGAATAAACCAGGGTCACCTGTTTGAAAGCTGTACACAGAATAATCTTCGCTGTAACACATAACAGGTCTTGGATAACGTTTGTATTAGGTTGGTGCAAAAATGTTTTTTGACGTTCAACTAATATATATATATATATATAAAAACAATATTATTTTTGCACCAACCTAATACAAACGCATGCACATGATACCAATTTCAAATCATGCTTAAATCCAGTTTCAGAAATGAAGAATCATCCAAGATATCTAGGATATATATTAGGTTGATGCAAAAATAATGTTTTTATATATATGTAGTTGACCGTCAAAAAACATTTTTTGCACCAACCTAATATATATATATATATATATATGATAAGAATAATGGAAATAGTATTCCGGCAAAATAGAGAAATAAAAATAACTCTTTCTTTTTATATATATATATATATTATATATATATAAAACAGCTATCTTGTTTTTAAATCTCTGAACCTCCCCACTCTGTTTTTACCATATAGTCATCACTTATTATGGCTTGGAAGCCACTCAAGGATAAGGGTTAGTGAGTACCATGATGGTGGAAACTTGATGTTAAATTATTTCAGAGAACAGCACATCAAGAACCTTTTTATACTGGACTTGAAAACAACCGTCTTATAGTCAACTGAGAAGCAGCTGAGCAGTATTTTGTTCTACAAGTGAGCAGTTCTAGGAAAGAAACTCTGCTCATAGAATTATCAATTCGATTTAAGCACATATGGAGAGTAAGGGAAATTGCTAATAGTTATTGTGACTAGTCGGGAGTTTGCCGTGAATACCTTACAGGAGTGAAGCATGGTTGAACTCAGGTTTTTGAAACATTTTTCATGCAGAAAGTTGTTGAGATGCTTGAAAAAGTGGTAGTCATTAGGCGAGAGGTCTGGAGAGTATGGTGGATGAGGTAGAGTTTTGTAGTCTAATTCATTCAATTTCAGCATGGTCAGTTTAGCAACATCCGATCGGGCATGGTCATGGAGGAGAACTGGGTTTTTCTGTTGACTAATGCTGGGTGTTGTTATTGAAGTTTCTGATGCATTTCATCCATTTGTTGACAATACTTTGAGATTGGAATATTTTCGCCAGCATTCAAAAAACTAATGGATGAGATCGGTCGCAGACTACCAAACAGTCAGCATGACTTCTTTTGCATGCAACTTTGGCTTTGAGAAGTATCGTGGAGCTTCGTCGGCATCTAACAATTGTGCTAAGCATCAGTGGTTGTAAAGAACCCACTTTTCATCACAAGTAACGACCCAGTTGAGAAATGGGTCGTTCTTATGTAAAGAAGAGAAGATGACACTTCATAACGGCGTTTCTTTTGGTTGTCGTTCAATTCGTGAGGTACACATTTATCGATTTTTTTCTCCGTCTTTCTAATTTCTCTCAAGTGGTTGGAAATCGTTATATGCATTATGCCTAATTCAGAAGCAAGTTCTCAAATAGTTTTGGGTGGACTGGCTTCGATGAAGGCTTTTAATTGATCGTTATCAACATCCAATGGCTCACCATTATGCTCGTCATCTTAAAGAGTCATCACCACCACAAAATTTCTTAAACCACCATTGTGCTGTGTTCAGTAGTGCTTTCTGGGACAAACGCTTCGTTGATATCGTGAGCTGTTTCAGCAGCTTTCTGACCTAGCATGAATTGAGCTAAGAAAATTGTGCAAATTTACTGTTTTTTTTTTTTTTTTCCATCTTGTATTCAACGTTCTGAAAAGACAATTGTTTTAAGACGATTGTAATTCAAACGATTAGATAGAGAAAAACGCTCTTTAAGATAATATATAAAGTAAAGGTATTATAATAAAAACTTATTTGAAAATACATCATTTGTAATCAAAATTTAAAATTCTGCAAAAGCTTTAACCTAATATAGGCAAAACAAAATCTGCACAAATGAAAATATATCAATGCCAGATACCCCCACCCCCGCAACGCTAGAACGCTAGTGTGTGTGTGTGTGTGTGTGTGTGTGTGTGTGCATATACCTATATGCATGCGGGTGTGTAGTGTGTCAAATCCTTCATGTTTTTTCATCTAGTCATACAAAAGCTAAAAAAACAAATAGCAAAAATAAAGTTAGTAATTTTTAACATTGTATTTGTGATGTCCAATGCCTAACTGGACTCTCAGCTAAGTGAGGATTATTTTAGAATGTTTTTTTTTTTCTTATTAAGGCCCGGAGGCCACTCGAGGATAAGGGTTAATGGGTATACATTAGTCAATGTGATTATAGCGTCGTAAACATAAGTAGTGGAAATTTTGTAAATTGGATTACTACACAGGGGGACGGTTCATCAAGAACTTGTTTACGTTGGACTTGAAGACAATCAGATTGTAGTCAGCTGGAAAGCAGGCAAACGGAAGAGAGTTTCACAGGCGTGCAGTTCCAAGAAAGAAGCTTTGTTCATGGAATCTACGTTTAGGTTTAGGCACAGATAAAGAGTGGGGGAAATTATTGATAGCAGTTTTGGCTAGTGTTTTCCGTGAAAGTTTGGCGAGGGTGGACCATAGATTGAAGCTCAGACGAGCACTTGCCATGTGCTGATGAAGAGACTTAATAAATTGGCTTCAGAAACCCATGTCCAATACATATTTTGTTGATTTCGAATTTTTTATCCTCTTAAGTTGTTTATATACATACAGTCACACAAATACACACATTTTATATATATATATATATATATATATATATATATATATATACACACACACTAGCAGGGAGACCTGAGGTTGCCCGGAATTAAATGATGATAAACATTTTACACTTTCATATTTTTATTGTCAATGAAATTGGTGAAACCGCCTATTTTTTCAATCAAATCAATTGATTGCCTGCTCTAGTTGAGGACCCATCGCAGTGCACCGGGAGGAAGCTTCACATGCCTCTTCACAGGGACTTGGTCCACAATACATTGTAGTTTACATTGCACTGTAGAGAACTTGTTGATTTTATAAAATTATTATATATAATGATTTTAATTAAAAGTTTAAAATGCAAAATTCAAGTATCATGCTTCAATTGTGCTCTAAACAGAAACATTCATTTTGAATGCATCCCTGTCATATGTAAGAATCTACTGTTGATTTCATATGCCAGGTCATTCTGCTTGTGTGGTAATGAAACTTCTGAAATGCACTTGTGATGTCAGGCTGTGTAAGGTGTTAACTCTGGTTAAAATCTCCTGTTCCTTCTTTCATCGAATTTTTCAATTATCAATACTTATCGAAGATTTTCTGGTACAAAATCTATCTAAGAACGTTGCCAGATACATAAAATACATTTGTCTGAAATTTCATAAAAATCCGCCCAGTCGTTTTGGAATCCATACGGAATTGACTCATACACAAAGTTCCTCATATATATATATATATAATGCTCCCTATCTTAGGTTGAGCATTTGGGAAGTGATATACAAATTACCATTAGCGTATGAAGCGATGCTCTTTGTGTAAACAAATTGAGCTTAGGTACTTTGGACAATGTCAAAACATTGTTAATTCACAGCCCGCATAGCAGCAGCGATATAGCGCAATGGTTAGAAGCTCAGACTGTTGTTTGTATGATCGGGTTTGATCCTGGCTTGAAGTAGTTGCTTGTCTAGCCGCACTGATGAACTGTGAAACCTCCAAACAGTACTGTATGTGGATAACATTATATATATTTTTGTTCAAGTTCCAAATATCAAGTCTCCTGAGTTGGTCATTTATTACTTTTCCAGTAATAAATGATAAACTGAGAAAACTTGATGTTTGGAACTTGACAAATTATATTACACTATATATGCTTTAGAACCCAATAAGGCATTCATTGAGCTTGGACTATTTACTAAAAAAAAATTTTTTAGTCATTATAGGAAAATTTCTATGAGAAAGCTTTTTTTTTTTTAATTCATTACGATTGGTATATACAAACTGAGTACATGTCAAGTAAATGACTAACCTAATAAGAACACACACACGAAAAATATGAGTTTTAGGACAAGCATAAGAAATACCTATAGCGTTAAGCATTAGTTTTTTTGTTTTTTTTTTAGTAGGGGGAGGGGTTGTAGCTTCAAGGGTATGTCAACTTAATGGTAAACTTTACAAAAAAAAAAAATTCATGCTTATCACATAACTCTTCATGTTACACGTTTGTCAAAAGTTTTAGGCAGACATACAAACATACATACATTTAAACAAACAAGTGAGATTTATATTATAGATTACTAGCATGGGTGCCCGGCATTGCCCGGGTGTTTGGAGGTGTATGCTGAGCAAAAAAAAATTTTTTTTTTTTTTTTTGTTAACTTTGACCCCTATTATGACTTTTTAAAATTTATTGTTTTGGGCCCAAATGAAGTTATTAAGTTAGATCCATGCCCAAGGAACCTATATCTAAAATTTCAAGTGTTTAGACACAAAATTGTCGGAGGAGTTTGGTAGTGTTCTCAAAGGTCAAATCATTGAACTTTGACCCCTTAACAGCCAAATTTCTGGCCGAAAACCGATCACATAGATTTTCCCAAATCGCAGTACCCTGTATGTCAAATTTCGAGTCTGTAGACTAAAAATTGACAGAGTTATTGCGTAGGGAAATGTACACAGACACAGAAAGGCACAGACACGTTCAATTTTATAGATATATAGATTAAAATGGATAAAATCCGATGATATAGAATTTAAAATGGAGGCGTAGAGACCTAGAGGCAATACAAGACCGGCGAAACGTCGAGCCTCCATTTTAAATTTTATATCTATTAGTGGGGGTACCCGGCGTTGAGTAGGGGGGGTGTAGTTTCAAGTATATGCCAACTTAATGGTAAACTTTACAAAAAAAAAAATCATGCTTATCATGTAACTCTTCATGTTACCTCAATTACATATGCCATAAAGTTGTTTAGGGGTTGATTCTGCACGTACATATATTAACACGCATGCACCAATCAAATTAAAAGATTTTTGGACATAATAGAACTATGTTGATGTAAAGCTCCATGAAAGCTTCGTTCCTAAAATTGAAAATTTTACAAACAAAATGTGCCATCGTCTAGAATATACATTCCATAATTAGTTTAGGTGTGAATCCCGGGTGTAGAAAAATATAAACGTATGTATACACATTCGTAACATAAATAGACATTATATTTGCTTAAAATAGGATAAACATTATTTTTTATAAAAATGGTACACAAGAAATGGATACAAGCTTGAATTAAAAAAAAGTAAATAAAAATAGCAAATCAGATTGAAAGCTTAAAGCAGATTATATTCAAATAAGTTGGGCAAACAGACATTTTCTATAGAAAAGGATATTTATTTTGATTGCATAAAAAGAACAATTCTTTGTTTAAATCTGCTTTTTTCCTTATACATAAAAAAGTTTGTAAAAATTCTTGACTTGAATAGATTTAAGCAGAAACATTTTATGCGTTGCCAATAAATATCCTACACAACGTTCCTGTGTCAATTTTACTTCCTGGTTTCGTTGAAGAAATTTTTATGTGTGATTATATATATATATATATATATATATATATATATATATATATATATATATATATAAAGCTGAATGTGTGTGTGTGTGTGTGTGTGTGTGTGTGGTCACGAATAGGCTCCTATATGGTTGACTATTTTAAAAAAACTGATTACACATAATGATAGAAGATGCATCGAGGATCAGGAATGGGTATGTTTGATCTGGCAGAACGGTAGTTCATAAAATTGTGGGGTCTGCGTTCGCGCCTGGCCCCCAAAGTAAGGAAATAAAAAATGAAAAAACAAAAAAAACGTTTACAAGGGTTTTTGATATAGATGTACATAAGAATACTTTGATAAGTATGTTTCAACTTAAATAGGGATGGTATAATAAAATTGTGGGGTCTGCATTCGCGCCTGTACTCCATGGAAATATGGCACAAACTTTAAAGACTTTTCATATCTATTTGCGTGAGTATACTTTGATAAATATGTTTCAGTTTGAAGAAATATGGTATAATAAAATTGAGTGTTCGTTCGTGCCTGACCTCCATAGAATGTAAATATGTCACAAAGGTTTTTTTAAAAGGGGTGAGGGTCCACAATAACACCTTAACTTTAATCTTAATTCATGTTAGCTTTTATTTATTTTTTTGAGTTGAATCATTGTGTCGAATAAATTCACATTATTATTAAAGTGAAAGCCAAAAAAAAAAAAAAAGTCGGAACTTTAGACAATTCTCGACACAAATTTTGCATAACTGTTTTTTTTTCCTTCTCCACTTGCACATGGCACTCTTTCATAAATAGATAAATAATAAAAAATAAGAACATTACTTGTTATTGTCAAAAGGAAAAATCCTGCTCACGTGATTACGTGTCTTTTTAAAAACATTTACATAACCTTTTTATTTTTATTTATATATCTGTTTAAGCTTTGTTTTGTTTTTTTGTCAGTGTACTAGAAGGAATTCAGTTGATTACAACCCTTTCTGTGTGTTCTTTACATTACAATAGTACAACCTTGAATCCGACGGCGCAATACTACACCGTTCAATACTGTAAAACTGAAACGAAGCTGTTCTGCTTGAAAAGGGCGCCATTTTCTTCTTATTCATATAGGTTCTTTGCTTTAAAAAAATAAAGTAATTACATGTTTACTTTTTTAATATCCTATTTTGCTGTTTCGGATTATTTTACTAAAGTAAGTAAAGCTTCATTATTTTTCAAAACCGTTTTTGTTTCTTTGTTTTTCAATATTTTGATATTATTTAGTAAGAGTGTTTAGCAGAAAAGCCAACAAACGACTACCCAAAAAAATAAATATACAAGAAATAAATGTTACCATTGTCAATAAAAGTTCAGTTCATGTTTTTTTTTGTTTTGAAATAATGCTCTTTACTTGAAATAATCTCAGCAAACTGAAATTAAAACGAAATTTGAGGCGATAACTACTTAAATGCATTTTTATATAAACTACACATGCCATAATCGAATATTTGTCAGCACAAAATAATGGAAAACATTAAAATATGTTTATAAATATTCCTTACGTTGACGGAACTCTCTTAAATTGTTCACACAGAATGCTCAGGTGCCCCTCCTTCAAATTGAAAACGGGGCTCTCCATTTCAAAGTCGCTGCCATTTTGATTTTTTTTTTTAAACCGGTTTGTGAATTAAAAAAAAAAAAAAAAAAATTTTTTTACAAACTACTTAAAAATACAAACCAATGAACTTTTCTACCATAAAAGTAACTTTTATTGACTATGGTGACATTTATTTCTTGTATATTTATATTATTATATATATAATATTTTCTCTTTGTAAGGAAACATCATTTTGTTGGTCATTCTTGGCTACGAATGGAAACAAAGTTGATATAAAAAAATATATTTTCGCGAAAATTATCTTTACTTTCATTATATTTTGCTTAGGGTAAAATTTTTGAGTATCAAAACCTATCTCTTTACAACCCCCTCCTTTTCATAACCAATCATACTTTCATCAATCACAGTCCATTTTCTGTAGGCTGTTTTTGAACCCAGTCAACGACGGGTACTTCTGCTAGTATATATATATGACTAGCCTGGGTGCCTGGCGTTGCCCGGGTGTTTGAAGGTGTGTTGAGCAAAAAAAGCTGTAGTAGGCAGGCAGGCTCGAACCCGTAAGGCGAAGGCAGAAAAGAAAGTGGAGATGAAAGTGGATTTGTTTAAGCAAAAAAAAAAAAAAAAAAAAAAAAAAATCGGTATGTCAGTACTTCTAAAGAAAAATCGGTTGCTTCTTGTTCTTGACATAAGAATCCCGGGTTGCTTGAATGGTGTGCTTAAATACCATATGAATAGAAAATCAGAAGTATCTATTTCTCATGCCTTAATTTGTCATACACAAATAATAAAACCCACATAAACAGTAAAATTACATATTTTAAAAGGCAAGAAAAATACTTTTTCTTTAAAATTTAATTATTTTTTACATTTGGGCAGATGACATGATATTTTATAAAGTAAATGTTTTTTTTTTCTAATAGTAACCTAATACAATATTTAAATTATTCAAATGTCACTTAAAAATTAAAACAGCAAAAAAAAAAAAAAAAAACCATTGTTCTAAACTAATAGTTAATTATTGAATCTGTAAGAAGCTAATTCAATATTTCTTTCAACCATCTTCCTTAAAGATGAAACATATATGATGGCATAGGTACACTAGTACAGATGCAGCATCAACGTTTCCAGCACTGTTAATTTCAGGGCTTTACCGGATTAAATTTTGCCGGACTATTCGATTTCAACTCATTAACACACACCCCAACCCATTAATTATTATAATTACCATTATAATTATTTCAACTCATTAACACACACCCCAACCCATTAATTATACAATTATTATGTCTCTAAACTACCAGAGATTGCTAATAACTTGAACAACAGTTCAAGCTTCTGTTTAATTGAAACAGACCCAGATTTACATTAATCATAGTTGGTATTTGAATTTGCATGTGAAGCCATAACTAGGGTTCAATTTAAGCAATAAAAGAATCGCAAAATAAAGAGAAACTACCACCAGCAGATGCAGTGCAAAAAAAAAAAAAAAAAAAAAAAAAAAAAAAAAATTGATGACACTAAACTCAACGTCATCTTTGTATTTGGATTCTTAAAACTACTGTTCTCATTTGGAGTGTTATTTTCACAACATTTTGATCAATGTAACCTATGACCTTTTTGAGGTGTACCATGTCAAACTCAGGAATCTGTAGGGAATTTTGAATTAAACCCTTTATGTAATCTGCAGGAGTAGCATGCTGTCATTTCATCAGCCATGACTTGGTAGAAGTCTTCAGAAATTTTCAGCTGTATTTTGAGTGTTGCCCGCACTGAGGATTGAACCTTCAACCTCCAGAAGAGTACAACTTATAACTGAATGTAACCAAGTACTTTATCCACTACGCCACAGGTACACAGGGAGTAAATAGAGGGTCCCATTTAAATTCTGTGCATATTCCAGGGTTTAACAGAAAGATACAACTGAAAAAGGTTGGCAGTTAAATCAAAATGTTGTCACATTACCACTCAGTATGAGAACGGTACATATTATTTGGATCTTCGGACTACTTTTCTCAAGATGAAAGTCATCCAATGAAGAATCCAAATGATATAATCTCTAAAAAAATTCAGAAACAAAACTATCGGTTGGTCATCCATTAAACTAATTTGTATCCTATCTGACTTTAATAGGGTTCAAAACAACCTTTGAAACCTAGCAGATGCCATTTTCTCTTCCTTGCAACGTCTTTCCCACACAAGAGACATTGCGAGTCTGTCCCTACTCTATCATTATTTCCATATGGTAAGTGCTTGTCTATGGTCTCACCCTGCTAAACCTTCACAAAAAAAAACAACAAAAAAAAAAAACACTCATCTAGCTGCAACCACTATCAACAATTTTCCTTATTCCCTATAAGTGCCTAAATCAAAATGCAGATTCTATGAACAAAGCTTTTTTTTTTTTTTTTTTTTTAGAACTGTCTGCCTATGAAACTGTTCCACTGGTCTGCTTTCTAACTAATCACAGAATGGTTGTCTTTAAGTCCAATGTAAACAAATTCTTGTTGAGCCATCCCTTTAAATAAGCAAATTATGTTCAATTTCCACCACTAATGTTTGTCTGGTGATCTCAGTATACTAATTAACCCTTGTTTTTGAGTGGCCTCCAGTCTTTGGTAAGTGGAGCCTTCGTTGAAAAAAAAAAAAGTCAGAATTACCAGGTTCCTTCTTGTGATTTAGACTGAACCAGCATTGCCTGGGTGTTTGGAGGTGTGTGTTGAGCAAAAAAAAAAAAAAAAAAAAGGTGGTAGTAATATGGAATGAAAAGTCACCACTGATTATTGATGTAACTGTCCCAAATGACTACAGGTTAAATAGAGTTAAATGTGAAAAAATAACCAAGTAGAAAGACCTTAAAGCTTTAAAAAAAAAAAAAAAAAAAAAAAAAAAAAAAAAAAAAAAAAAAAAAAAAAACTAAATTTTTTTTTTTTTTTTTTTTTTTTACACCAGGAAATCGTTACTTATCAAGGCCCGAAGGCCACTCAAGAATAAGGATTAATGAATAAGGTCATAGTGTAGTAATCGTTAATGGTCCAAATTGAGCAGAAATTGGATTATTTAAGGGGACAGCTCAACAAGAACTTGTTTACATTGGACTTGAATGCCACCATACTGTAATCAGCTGGAAAGCGGAACAATGTTCCACAGGCAAGTAGTTCTAGGAAAGAAGCTTTGTTCGTGAAATAAATTTAGGCACGGATAGAGAGTGAGGGAAATTGTTCATAGTGGATGTAGCTAGTTGAGTGCTTTTGTGTGAAAGTTGGAAAATAATATAATACCAGTTGTGGTAGAAGAAACTTGAAAAAGGTACCTTTAATATAAACAAGCCGTGCATGCATGATACCCCCCCTCCTTCTGATACTGCATGTGAGATGACGCCACAAAAAATAGTGAAGAAATGATGAATGTGAGAAGTGTGAAGGGCCAACATTGCCTTCACATTTTTGCCAAGTTTCAGAAAAATCTAATGGATGGAGCAAAAGTTATGGGGTAAAAAGTGTCATTTTTTTTGCAAGTTTAAGGCATTTGTGACCCCTTTTGAGCTCCTGGGAATGCCAAATCCCAGAAAATGGACAAACGGTGCAGTTTCATGCCTTAAGACATGCATATTTGAATTCAGCACCATGAAAAACTACTCTATTAGACATACATATCAAGTTTTTGCGTAATATGAAAAAAAGCTCAAAAAAAAAAAAAAAAAAAAAAAAAAAAAAAAAGGCATGTTTTTTTTTAGCCAGAAAAGTCCCAAAGGGATGCGAACCAGAATTTTGTCACCCATACTGAATTTATATTAAGAACAATGGCCTCAACATTTTGGCCAAGTTTCAGAAAAATCTAATGGATGGATTAAAAATTATAACTTAAGGCAAAACATGTTATTTTGGGGCATTTTTGACCTCTTGAGCCCTTGGGGACACAACAAGAATTTTTGCAAAAAACAATTTTTTACTGTGCACATCTATTTAATAAAATACAATTTGTGACAAAATTTCAGGAAAAAACTAATGGACGATTATCTGGCAATCGTCCGGACTAACGGACGCACAGACACAACTGAAAACATAGGTCCCTCTCCAATAAATCGAGGGACCAATAAAACTCTTAGAAGGAAATTGTGTATTTAAATTTGAAAACAAAACAACACGGAACTTTACGGCTTTATTATCCACTAGCAAGACAAATGTTTCAGCATTGCCAATTGAAAAAAACAAAAAAAAACAAGAATTACAAGTAAATAGACAAAAAGGAACAAAACATTTTGTAAAATTATCGCAACAAAGATTTGGATCCTTCCCGGCCATGCCATTGTTATAAAAATTGAATTCAACTTGAAAACCCTATTTAAAAAAATAGCATGGTTTTTGTAATTAAAAGATATGCCACATTTATGGCCAGTCTAATGCTACCTGGAAAATTCTTTACCTTTAATGTCAGACTAAGAAATACAAGAAAGAAAAACGTTAAAAACGTGCAAAAATTATAACGTTGACTCAGAACAAGAGCATGCATGGTCCCCCGTGAGTGCACAGTGAACGAGGCATAAAAAAAAAAATGGCTAAGTTCAGCATTTGCACCTGCCCCCATTTAGCCACCAAAGTCCCCAAGGAAGGTTAAATCCTGATGAAAATGAACAAACGGTGCAGTTTTAGGCCTTAATATATGTAAATTTGAGTTCTGCACCATGTAAAAAAAGAAATGACTAAGTCTATCATTCGTCCCTCCCCCATATTTAGCCCAAAAGTCCCCAGGCCTGAACATATTAAAATTTGAGTTCAGCACCATGCAAAACTGCTAAATAGACATACACAGAAAATTTTCCACAAATATGGTAAAATAGTCCCAAAAAATGGAGTGTTTTTATTAGCCCTAAAAGAGCCCTTGGGACACACCCAAGAGTTATCGCGAAGTATAGACAAACAAAATTATATAGAAATCAGTTATTTACAACTTTCCAGAAAGTTTTATAAAAATCTAAGGAATCAATTTTTTTTTTTTTTTTTTAATAAGCACAAAAGTGTTAATTTTAACCATTTTAACCCGAAAGGCACCCCTAGTGGGGCAACCGGAGTTTTCCTGGAAAATCCGTTCTGTTACTTTTTTTTTACTCATATCATGTTTAATGTTTGTGCCAAAAATTTTTTAAATTCCAAGGCGTAGTTATTGAGAAAAGTATGGACAGACGAACGGACAAGAGTGAATTTACAGGTCAACCCTCCTTTTTGTCGAGGGACCAATATAGTTAAATTTGTGCTCATTTTTACATTAAATACTAATCCTTATTAATCTATAGCTGTATGAAACAGATACCACAATACCTAGTTCACTGCACCTTATAAATATTCATACAAAATTTCAGCCAACTCGGCCCGGTAGTTTACGAAAAAAAAAAAAAAAAAAAAATTAAACAAATAGAAAGACTAAGAGAAATATAAGCAGAAACGTTCAAAGTCATAACACCTGACCAATGTCAGCAGGTAAGTGAGCTGGTAAAACGCGTACTGAAACATTGAGCCAAGGACACAAGATATTTGCTAATTACGCGAATTATTATTTGCTGTAGGTAATGATGATGCTGGCAATATTTAGTGTTTTTAGTTGTTGCTGTTGTTGTTTTTGTGGTAATCTTTGAAGATTATGAAGCCGTAGGCCATTGCAATCGAGTTATCCTCATACTTGCATTGAAATCATAAAAAAAAAAACATGGGAGTCGTGGGCATAAAATTCAATAATTAGAATGTATTCAAATACATTACAAGCAGCATTATATATATATATATATATATATATTAAAAAAAAAAAAGAGATTTTAGTTCTTTTTTTATTTCTACTTTTATAATATTGAAATTAGAACTATTAATAAAAGTAACACTTATGCCCACTTGACATACATACTCCTGACTAACCTGAAAAGCAGCAAAATCCCACCCCTTCACTGTTAAGGTTCCTAGATGCCGGAAAGCCTTCTACTCTAATAGTTTCTTCCCTCGGACTGATAGACTTTGGAATCCCCTCGTTGTTTCCTGCCCCCAATTTAAATGTAATGTAAGCAAACATCTTGCTTTTCAACTCCCCACAGACCTCTATTAGTGACAATCCCAAATAGTAGCCCCTTACGTCTAAGTGGCAATATGCTTTGCTTGAGGTGAAAAAAAAAAAAATAAAAAAAAAGAAATGAAATGCATACAAAAATTAAAAACTTTACATAATGGATTTGTACTTCTGTCTCGGGTTAGAATATCTGCATAATCCATCATAAATAAATTTATATTTTTAAATAATCTCTATTTGTAAAGATCCAGTGTTTATTGCACTGACAGTGAGATTAAAATTATAATCTCGTATACAGAACACAAGATCTTAAATTTCTTATTATATTGAACATGACAAACATTATTGGTGTATGCAAGCTAATTTGTATATCAATTTTCAAAATGACACATTATTAGTTCAATATTGTTTCTTAATTCAATGACTTATTTATTACATAATTCTGTTTAAGTGTACAATAAAAATAACAATTTTTTTTAATAAAATAAAAATGGAAAAATAAATAGAAAAGAAAACTTTTTAAAAAAATTTATATATATATATATATATATATATATATATATGGCGATTAAGCTACACTGAATATTCGGCGTTTCATCCACTCTAGGATTAAACGCCGAATATTCAGTGTAGCTTAATCGCCATATATATTTTATAAATTACTATCTAGCTCTACCTACGTATTGAGCACTTTTGAAGTAAATACTTAAAGTTTACGCATAAATCTATACTTTCGTATATTAATTTTATGTGAGTAAATGAAGTAGTTATATATATATATATATATATATATATATATATATACGTTCATATATACTTTTTCATGATAAAGCTAGAACCCAGAATTAGATGGAATCGAGCATTAAAAAATTAAAATCGAGGCATAACCAATAGATTGCGCCGTGGCCCATACGGTTAGGTCGTCAGTATCGCACACTTCATGCGTGCGATGACCTGGGTTCACGCCTATGTCAGAGCACGTCACTGATGAGATGCAGTGCATCAAAACCCACTTTGGGTCTGGCGTTGTCGATGCAATTGCTTGATTCCATCTAATTCTGGGTTCATGAAAAAGTGTATGTGAACGGGTATATATATATATATATATATATTTCACTGATAGAAATTAACATTTTGAGTGAAAAAAAGAATCTTTCTGACACGTTTTACCTCCATTTACTTCTGGGATTGGCGATCCAGTTTAGGTCAACATTGAAAGTTATAAAGAAACCCACATGTACACATTGTATAGCAAAAAAAAAAAAAAAGTCAGTATTTCCATGCATATACAAACAGAAATTTCATTACAAAATTAAATTCCATCAGAATGCATTTCTGTTCATTTGCATACAGGTCAGCCATTTGATTTTTTTTTTCTTTTTTTATATTGCAAATTAGAATTAAAAACCTTCCAAATAATCTTTTTTTTCTTTGTTTATTTTATTTTATTTTTGTAAATTTTTCCAGCTTTGATAGAGTTCAAAACCGGCTTCAAACCCTAGTAGGTGATGCCCTTTTTCCTCACAAGCCTGTATCTGCTTTATCGTTATTTTCATGGCAAGTGCTTGACTGAACTCCAATCTATAGTTCCCTCTTGCCAAACTTTCACAAAGAAAAAAAACACTCGACTATCTACAACCACTATATACGATTTCCCCCACTCTATTTGTGTCTAAATCTAAACGCAGATTCCATGAACAAAGCTTCTTTCCCAGAACTGCCTGCCTGTGGAACACTATTCTGCTGGCCTGCTTCCCGGTTGAATAAAACATGGTAGCCTTCAAATCCAATGTAAACACTTCAGGTCATGAACGCATGTCATGAGAACAACTGTCTAGCTGAGACCACTATCAGTAATTTTCCCCACTCTTTATCTGTTCCTAAATTCCATGAACAAAGCTTCTTTCTTAGAAATGCATGCCTGCGGAACTCTCTTCCGTTTGCCTGTTTCCCACCTGACTACAACTTGGATGTCTTCAAGTCCAACATAAACAAATTCCTGATGAACCGCCCCCTAAAGTAAGACACTTTATCAGATCTCCATTACTAGTGATTACTACGATATTGTCCCATTGATTACTGTACATGCAATAACCCTCATCTCCGAGTGGCTTTCGGGCCTTGATAAGTGGTGACTTCCTTGTAAAAAAAAAAAAAAAAAAAAAAAAAAAAAAAAAAACCACACACACAATGCAATTTGCAATCCCCTCTGATCCATTTGGGTGGAATAAAAAATAGGAGACATTACTTTTGGAACACCATTAATCGCATAGCACTTTCGAAGATTCTTAGGAAATTAGGCTGTTCTACTAATTTTGTAGAGTTGCTTCAGCAGTTACACCATAATATGAAAGCCCGGGTGAACTTTAATGGATCTCTGTCTGATCCAATTTCAGTTGAAAACGGTGTGAAACAAGGTGACATACTTGCTCCTACATTATTTTCCATATTTTTCGTTGTGATACTCGTGCATGCTTTTAGCAATTGCGACATTGGAGTGAAGTTTCGGCTTTGCACATCAGGTAAACTTTTTAACCTTAGACGTCTCAACGCAAAGTCGAAGACTTTTCAGAACGTTGTTCTTGAGCTTTTATATGCAGATGATGCAGACCTTGTTTCACGCTCAGAAACAGACACACAGATGATTATGGACAAGTTATCAGAAGCTTGCAAAGCTTTCAGACTTACTATCAGCCTCAAGAAAACATGTTATGTATTCCCCTCCTATAGGAATGCCATATGTTGAACCAAACATCTTGGTTGATGGTAAGTTAAAGGTTATAGACAATTTTATTCATCTGAGTAGTACGCCGAGTAAGGACTGTAGACTTGATACTGAGATAAATCACAGAATAGCTAAGCCAGTTCTGCTTTTGGCAAATTGGAGAAACGTGTATGATCTGATCGGGGAATTTCATCAAAAAGCTAAGTGTTTATGAAGCTTGCGTTATCACTACATTGCTATATGGGTTAGAGACCCGGACAACATATACAAGGCATCTCAAGTTACTGGAAATATTTCAAAGTTGTATTTGGAGAATATTTAATATTAACTGGAGGACTCTAACGTCCGAAACTGTGGTTCTTGAGCAATCAAGTAGTAATAGTATTGAAATGAAAATCATTCAAAATCAGATATGCTAGACTGGACACTTGGTTAGGATGGAGAACAAAAGACTTCCTAAACAACTGTTTTATGGCGAGATAGATGGAGGTAAAAGACCACAACATAAAGCAATAAAAAGGTTTAAGGATTCTCTGAAAGACAACTTGAAAATACTTGAGATGGATGTACATAACTGGCAAGCCAGGCAAAAGATCAACCACTGGAGAAAAACCATTAAAGAAAATTGTAAGATTTTTGAAGAGCAGCGTGTAGATCTTGCTGTCTAAAACGCATTTTAAGACAACAGGATGACAATATGATGTCAGAGAAATTGCAACAGGAACTGAAGTGCACTGTATGTGGCAGATACTTGTCAAAAGCTCGTTTTGTTGATCATATGAAATCACACAATCAAAACTAAGTTGATCTTAGGATAGCATACTCAACCATTTTATATTTCTTTCAGACCCCCCCCCCCATTTCTGTTTTTTTCATTTTATGTTGAATTTACTTATAACGGCACTAGTTGAATTTCAGAAGACCCTCCCCTCGCTGTTCTTTTATATCGCAATTTCTTAAACGTCACTCGCAAAAATTCAGAAAGCGATCACGTTTTTGTTTTTACGGTTAATTAAAAAAATAAAAATAAATAAGTCTTTTGGGACGCTGATATTAAAACTAAAAGTCTTTTCAAATCAGTTTGCACTCTGGAGACGAATGCGTGTTCGAGATAAGTGTATTTTAATTTTTACGTTTAATTTCTAATATTAATAACTACATTCTATTTCAGTACTTAATTTATATTTTTATCTCCTGATTGTTTTATTTAATGATAGCGTTTTCTCGTCATAAATCTTTATTATATCTACCATGTTGATTGCATCAACAGATTAGGAAATTGTATTCATTGTTAATTCGTGAGAGGTGAATCTATCTCCATATGTTCCCTTTAAAAAATACACCAGTTGGACTTTTATTAAGTACAATACTTAATAAATTTTTTTTTTTTTTTTTTTTAAAGGAGAGTAGAGAACGTTTTGTGGAAGCGTCGGCAGCTCCCGTTAATCTCGCTTCTCTTTATTTGTCACTCAGTCATTTTTTTAATGAGTGATTTTTCTGACAAAGGGAGAAGAAAAAGCTGTATTCTAGGTTGGCAGTATTTTGCGTGAACAGTCGACAGAGATGGCGGAAATTTTCTGTTCTATGCCTATCCTTGTAGCTATGTCACTAGTAATAAACTGAAATGCAGGTGAAATGCTCATTAGCTTTGGTAAGTAATCACCTAGAAATGGCGTCTCAGCAAAAGCGCTGGTCCCCATCACCTCACTAGGTTGTCAGGAAGGGCACCTGGCCTATAAAACATCTTGCTTCAACTAAGGAAATGACTTCCAAAGAAAATCTGTTCATTTCAGTTTATGTAGTTTGAATAATGACCTGGCCAGAGATAAGTTCGGAAGTCAATTTTTAAAAGCCGTCCAACACATGCCAACATGCAAAGCAGATGGTGATTTGAAATGATAAATCCAATAAACGATATGAAAATATTAACTCTGATCATAAGTCTTTTCTTTAATTTAAGAATGAACTCTAAATATTGATGATTTAAAACAGGGATCTCCAAAGTACGGTCTGTGGGCCAACAACGGCTCCGTGGGCTGGCCCTGACCTGCTAAAGTCTTTAATCTGGTCCGTGGAGCTCTTATGAAAAATATGTCAGTAATATGCCCCCCCCCCCAAAAAAAAAAAAATTGGGAGATCCCGGATTTAAGAGTTCTCTATTTATTTGTCTCCTCACAAGACACAAGATCGGTTTTTAATGGGAGAAAGAATCCAGCTTCAGAAAGGGACAGTCTGGACTGGAACAAAAACAAACAAGCTTTAACATTTCTGGATTTTTAGGATGCGGATTTATTATCCAAATTATTTGGATTCTTCGGACTACTGTTCCTCATCTTGAGTGCCATTTTCACAACGTTACGGTCAATGTAACCTCCGATCTTCGGGTATATCTTGTCAAACTCAAAAATTTGGACAGAATTTCTAATGGAACCCTTTATTTCACGGGGGTAGCATGATCTCGTTCCGTCAGCCATGACCAGATAGAGGAACAAATTTATTTTGTATTGACATTAAATTGGAGATTACATGAAAGTTTACTCAGACGATCAGATTTGACATAAAATAAAAGGTCATGGTGAATCTTGGTGCAATATCTAAGCTTTTTTTATATCTTTATGGAAATTGCTCCAGACAATGCTTCAAGCCACTTGATGTAAGGAGCTAACAAGAACTATCAAGAATGAAAGACAGGAGATGCCTACTGAATTTAGTCTGGAAAAGAGGGAGGAGGAAAGCAGTCAGCAATCCACAAGCTTGGAATTCTTGGAGAGCTTCAAATTTTGCACCAATTTCAACTGGAGAGACATTATTTTTAGTAAGAAAACTATTTTTGTTAAATTAGTATGCTATCTCAAACACATAACTAAAAAAATGAGGATCATCTGTAATATGATGACCAATGTTGAAACTATCTTCAAACACATTCAAAATAAAATATTTAAGAAAACATCAAATTAGATTTTATGGAAAAGATACACACGAGACATCTGACTTAACTTTATTTTATTTTATTTTTTTTAACTTCTGTTTGATAGTTTTCGATTTTGCTGCTTTTTCTTTTTTTCATCTTTTGTGTTAGTTGGGCGAATTACTATTTTAGTTGACT